>NW_026539097.1:0-26815 GCF_027791375.1 Indicator indicator | reverse complement strand
AACAGCCCATCGATAAATGATCACATTGATAACAGAATAGATAAAATGCCTAAGGATCCAAAGCAGCTTTGTTTTGCTTTCTAATCTGAGCAGAAATAAATCATACAAGCAATAGCCGTGCGTTGGAGCGCCAAATAATGAATTGCAACAGTGTGAGAGCTGAAATAACCATCCCACAGAGACAATAACCACGCTAGCTCAGTCTGGAAGCAAATGAAAGCTGTATTTACAGGCAAAACTACAATCTATGATGAAATGCAATGAATATGTACAAATATACACTATTCACAACATTTACAAATATGTGCAATCAACAGAAAAGCACAACCAAGCCCCCTTTCCTTCCCCCAAGGGGCCTTCCCCAAGGGGCCTCCCCCACCCCGAGCCAGAAAAAATCCCCCCAGACCCCCCTGGCAGAAGGCAGAGAGTCAAGTAGCAGAGAGGCTGTTAGACTTAGCTCGTCAAGGTCAGTGTGTTATCTTCAGACAGAGAAGAAGCAGGCAGGCAGAAGTTGAGCAAGCTGAGATTGCCCAACTCCCCAACTTTTTTTTGAGCAGAGATTCTTAAACATTTCTATCTCTGCAACGGAAGTGTTTAGAATAATCATTATTTTGCTTTCTTACACCCAATAGTGATTTGTTTATATTCTTTCACTTTCTCTGCTTTTTAATTTTTCTTGTGAAGAAAAATTAAAAAGACAATCTTAATACCATGACAATCCACCCCTTCTAAACAGTTCCATTGGCTGCTACTACTTTCTGTCTAATCTAAAACAATATCTACAACGAGTGAATAAAGTTCATAGTCCATTCCGGCTATCTCAGATGTAGATGATTCAAAAGTTCGAATCACAGGAAAAACAGAAAACAGTTTTTTTCCTCTTAGGAAATCCATCACAGACATTCCAGAGGGTCTTATCACCATCCCCTATCTGGGCAGCTGTTTTCTGGGTGAGGAGGAAGGGTGGTTTTATCTTTGTTGATTCACATCATGAGAGACAAGATTTAGACTCTTACAACCCCCAAGTCCTTTTCCACAGGGCTGTTTACTGTCACCTCCACCCCCAGTCTGTATTGATAGCGAGGATTGTTCCAGCCATCTAGAGCCCTAGTCCACAGGGCACTTTTAAGTATTTCTCTGATTAGGACAAAGTTATCCCTTCTAATCTAAAACAATCTCTACAACAAGTTAATAAAGATCATAGTCTGTAGAGAAATGGCTAGAAGATAAAAGGCCATGAGCTGCACAATCCAAGATAACTAACTATAAACAGGCTGACGTCCTTGAGAGGCTGATAAGAGAAAGCTTGGCAAAGCAATAAACAGGAGATGAAGCCAGGTGTTAAAGCTGCAAGGCAGAAAAACATTGCTGATACCATATTCCAATCAGCGTCCAGTAACAGGCGTGTGAACAATGTATTTCAGCCAATAGCGACCTAATGTTATTCGCATGGACAGCACATAAAAAAAAGCCTGTGTCTTTTAATAATAAATGAGCAAGATCCTGAAATCATATTGGGTTTGTGTCTTGACTCTGGCTGAGCAGGATTTTAACTCATATTGAGTCTGTGTCCTGACACTGGTCAATCTCCTACATTTGGTGCCTAAACAGGGACTAGATCAGGATGTCTCTATTAAGGATCTGGTTGCATTGCAACGAGAAAACAGACTATGCCACAAAGCAGTGGCAGAAGCTGGCAGAGAGGCGGGTTGCTGTGCACCAATTCCTGACCTGGAACAGGAGTGGCGCTGCAAGGCAAAAGCGGCAGTAGCTGGGTGTGAGGTCGTGACTCACCTCCTGCACGGGACCCTGGAACCCCACGTCAGAAAAAGGTGCAGACGGTGGACAGGGGATTGGCATCCTAGAGGGAGAGCTGGAAATCAACTGAGCGCACCAGTTGTTGGACTCGCAATGATAAGATCGCTTTACTGAATATGAGCCAGGAGGCATCATTCACGCTATTACTTGCTAAGCAAGGTGCTGGCGTGAGCGTGAAGAGGCTCAAAGAGCTTTGTCAATCAGCAAAAGAAAAGGGACATTTGAAGGACATTTGAAGGACTCATGTTTAGTATCACAGAGAAGCGGGAGGCAGAGACGGCTGAAGTGCAAACGGGACTAGGAGCAGGAGGCACTCACCCCATCGCAGCCCCGCAGACAAGACAAGACAAGACAGGCACACAGACGCAGGTCGCTGGACAAGCGGCGGTGCCACAGCCCAGCCCACCCAGCCTGGCCCCGGCATGGCCTCGCCACCAGCCTCCGGTGGCCGGAGTCCAGCTGAGGGCAGGGCAGCACTGCCCCACCGCCGCTGCCACCGGCAAGGGACCCGGGGGCCGCCTGAGCCGAGAGAACCATGCCGTGCCCCACCCCCGAGGTGTGTGGCCCCGCCGGAGAGGCCCTCCAGCCTGCATCATAGGAATCCACCTCAGCCCGGACCTGTACTTCGACACCTATTAAGGTGAGCCACCAGGAGCACAATGGGACAGAATCTAACAAAGGAAAAGGACTTAGTATGATTTAAGGAGGCTGCTTTTATGGGGTAAGCAGCAAGGAATTGAATTATCTTGCAGCGCCACCTTTAGTGTTGCTGCATGGCAGAAGCTGGTTAATTATTTATGGGATGCCTTAATGAAAGGAGATAAAGAAGTTGTAGATATGGATACTACCTGGCAAATAGTTAATGAAACGCTAAAAGACACCAAGCAAGAGCAAGATAAAAAGGAGGAGGAATTTAAAACAGAGCTAAAAGAAAAGGGAATTGAGCTGGGTGTGGGGGAGATAACTAAAGCAGTGGAGGACATACCAGCACTCTCCGCCCCCCCTGCCCCTAGCTGCCCAGCTGCTCCGTCAGCGCCAGAGGAAAAGAGCCCTGGAGAGCAGAAATCTCCTTTTCCTAATGAGCGGCTTAAGATCCCTATGAAGTGGAAAATCCCCGGAGACTTTGTTCAGTTGTCATTGGTCTACCCTAATGATCCTCAACAGCATCTGATAGTGAGGAAGAAGGTGAGAAGGAGATCTCACCCCGTGCTGTGAAGTTGTAAAAGACTGTGGGGGGAGGAGGAGGATGTCAACTTTTACCTCCCTGTGTGTGATGGTCTGAAACTGTCTCTTTAATTTTTCTTTGCAAAGTTCAAGAAGGGAAAGGGAAAGAATGTAAAGAAGTCACTATTGGGTGACACTTCCATTCGATTCATAGAAACATTTAAGAACTACTACTCAAAACAAAGTGGGGCAGTCTTCAGTCGGGGCAACTTGCTGGGCTGTGTGGCTGCTGTTTCTTCTCTTCTGGCTGAAGATAACACACTGACCTTGGCGAGCTAAGTTAACAGCCTTTTTGCTTTTTTACTAACTCTGCTTTCTGCCAGGGGGGTCTGGGGGAGGAAGCCCCTGGGAAAGAGGCTCCTGGGAAAGGTTCCATTTGGGGAAGCAAAGGGAGCTTGGTTGTGCTTTTCTGTTGATTGTATATATTTGTAAATGTTGTGAATTTTGTATATTTGTACATATTCATTGAATTTCATCATAGATTGTAGATCTGCTTGTAAATACAGCTTTCATTCGCTTCCAGACTGAGCTAGCCTGGTTATTGTTGGTGTGGGGGGAATTTCAGCTCAGGGAGGTGAGGGCCCTTCTGCTCAGGGTCCCTCTGTTAAGAAAGATCCTTCTGGGGAGGAAGAGAAGGTTAGCCTTAAAACTCTGGCAGACCTCTTGAGACCACACATAGATGATGGAGATCTAGGTCAGGATGTTGTCTGGTTTGAGGCCAGACAGATCGTCGCTTGCCCCAAAAGGGACAAAACAATGATACACACAAACGGATTGGAGAGTGATGGAAAGTTTAAATGGAAAAGCGATTGGTGAAACTACAGAAACTACAGAAAACGACAAAGCATAGTGGCAAAGAACATCCTAAAGCATACAGAGTCCCTTACATAATTCCCAGAGGCTTCTCCATCCTTCCCTTCTCCCACCTGAGGGTCTACCCAAAACCCCCAGGGCTCTTTCTTCCCCCCTTCCCACTGCTAGGTGAGTCTCAGGCTGGCCAGATCTGAGACTGCCCCCCCCTCCATTCTCCTCCTGGCATTAGGCCTAGACAGGCCTAAGAGGCCTAGAGAGATACTCCCCCACCGTTACCCGATAAGAGAGAGCATCTCCCACGGGGGCAGAGAGGGAAGAAAGAGGCAGAGAATGGGGTGGGCACCCGGGACACCAGAGGTGTATCTCATGTGGCACTAGCAGGGGGCATCCAGCCCAAACTGCCACATATGTGGACCCTGGAAAATTAGCAACTGCTGGAATTGACTCTGAACGCCAGGAAATTGCACGGAGGATTACAGTAGGAGTATGGGGACAGCGTCCTCAAGATGATGATGATGAGGATGATATACAGTCAACTAATGCACCCAGACAGGAAATTAGACATGTGAGGAAGGATTGCACCAGAGGAGACACTGAGCCAGTCCTGTCTTGGCTAGCCAGGTGTTTTGATATGGGAGCCCCAGTGTTGGTGGTAGGCGGCAAGCCGTAAGATCATAAGAAGCTGAAATTCCTGTAGGGACAGGCCTTGCCAAAAAGATCATTAAGCATGCTCCTCCTAATTATGCTACTATTCTGGCAAGCAGAATTGTGGCAAGAAATTATGGTGGAGTGCCTCCCACTGTTGGCCATTTCACTGACTAAATGAGGCAATTGGAGGATAGTCTCGCACGTACTTCTTTGGTTTCAGCCATTGAAACTCTGTCTGGAGAGATAAAGAATTGCATGAAAGAGCTGGAGGAGGAATTTAAAACCTCCATATCCAACTTGATGAAGGGGAATGATGCTGATTCCTCTTCCTCCAGATGGATACATGTTTCAGCTGTCAGAAACAGATGTCCTCCAAGAAGGCCATTCCAGAACAGGTCAAACCAAAACAGACAGCAGAGGCAATCACGTGGCAGTATGTGGATAACTTTGCCTGATCAGTTTGGTAAGAACATGAACAGATGGGATGGTCAACCAACTTCTGATCTTTTCAAGAGGTTACGGGAGCTGCAGAGTGGCAGATCCCAAGGTAACAATACCAGAAAGGTAGCTGTCACTTCCTCAGTTTCCCAGAACAACTCCAGTAGCTCCAACAGTGATTCTAATTCTGGTGCTGGACGTTGTCCCAGCTGTACATGTGGATGCAATCCCCACAATTAGGGGTTCCCTGCCTTCCGCCAGGGGGAGGTAAGGGATAATGGATATAACAGAATCTATTGGGATGTGTATATCCAGTGGCCTGGCACTTCAAAATTTCAGAAGTACAGGGCCTTGGTATTCACAGGAACTCAGTGCACCATAATACCATCAAATTATCAAGGGGAAGAATCTATAACTATTCAGGGAGTCACTGGTGGATCTCAAAGGTTGTTTAAGATAGAGGTTGATATAAGTTTAACTGGGAAGCAGTGGAAGAAACATACTATTGTAACAGGTCCTAATGCACCTTGTATTTTGGGAATTGACTTTCTGAGAGAAGGGCGTTTTAAAGACCCAAAGGGTTACAAGTGGGCCTTTGGAATAGCAACTGTAGAAATTGATGGAGGAAAATTGAAGTTGTCTATTAGACCTGAGCTTTCAGATGAATCTGCAGTTGTGGGACAAAATGAGATAGAGGATGTGAAGTTGCCAGTTGCTTCTCAAACTGTGCATCACAGACAATACAGAACCAACCGTGACTCTTTGGTGCCCATCCAAAACTTGATTCATTAGTTGGAAAGTCAGAAAGTCATCAGCAAAACTCATTCACATTTCTTCTCTATTCCCATAGCAGAGGAATGCAGACCTCAATTTGCCTTCACATGGAGAGGCATTCCAGACACATTCAATCATTTGCCCCAGGGGTGGATTCAGAGTTCAACCATCTCTCATGCAGAGATTCATGATGCTTTGGAGAAAGGTGGAGCTCCAGAACACATTCAGTTCATCAATGACATCATCATCTGGGGTGAGACTGCTGAAGAAGTCTTCGAGAAAGGTAACAAAATCATTGACATTCTCTTGAAAGCCGGTTTCGCTATCAAGCGAGACAAGGTGAAAGGACCTGCCAGAGAAATCCAGTTTCTGGGAGTGAGGTGGCAAGATGGTGACCATCATATTCCAATGGATGTGATAAACAGAGTGTCCAGCATGGCAAATCCCATCAATAAGAAAGAAACTCTACGTTTCTTAGCTATAGTGGGATTTTGGAGACTGCACGTTCCTGGATACAGTCAGATTGTGAAACCTCTCTCTGATGTGACTCGAAAGAGAAACAGTTTCCGGTGGGGTCCTGCACAACAAGCAGCCTTTGACCAGATAAAGCGAGAGGTAGTCCAAGCTATGGGTCCAGACATTAAGAACATTCTGTACGCGGCCGCGCGTGACAATGGTCCAACCTGGTGCTTATGGCAAAGAGCTCCAGGTGAGGCACGAGGACGTCCTCTTGGTTTCTGGGGTCGTGGCTACAGAGGCTCAGAAGCAAACTACACTCCAACAGAGAAAGAGATTTTAGGTGCTTATGAAGGAGTGAAAACTGCTTCTGAACTGATCGGAATTGAGTAACAACTTATTCTAGCTCGTAGGTTGCCAGTTCTGAAGTGGATGTTCAAAGGCAAAGTTTCTTCACCACATCATGCAACAGATGCTACCTGGACTAAGTGGATGGCTCTGATAACACAGAGAGCTCGGATGGAAAATCTTTAAACTGTCTCTTTAATTTTTCTTTGCAAAGTTCAAGCAGAGAAAGCTAAGGAGTGGAAATAAGTCACTATTGGGTGTAAGAAAGCAAAATAATGATTGTTCTAAACACTTCCATTGGATAGATAGAAATCTTTAAGAACTACTACTCAAAGCAAAGTGGGGCAGTCTGCAGTCAGAGCGACTTGTTGGGCTGGCTACTGCTGTTTCTTTTTCTCTTCTGGCTGAAGATAACACACTGACCTTGGCGAGCTAAGTTAACACCCATTTTGCTTTAGCTAACTTTCCTTTCTGCCAGGGGGGTCCAAGGGGGTGGCCCCTGGGAGAGAGGCCCCTTGGGAAAGGTTCTCTTTGGGGGGAAGCAAAGGGATCTTGGCTGTGCTTTTCTGTTGATTGTTTATATTTGTAAATGTTGTGAATTTTGTATATTTGTACATATTCATTGCATTTCATCAAAGATTGTAGATCTGCTTGCAAATACAGCTTTCATTTGCTTCCAGACTGAGCTAGCCTGGTTATTGTTGGTGTGGGGGGAATTTCTGCTCACACTTACACAGTCAGCATTACTAATGCAGATTTAGAGCCACTGCAACCCCTTCTCAAAGGCTCTGAAGCAGTGAGCAGAGCAGAGCATTCACCAAGAGGAGCCAGGCTGGGAAGAGGATGAAGAGGAGTTCTTGGGGATGTCAGCACTGCCTTGTGCAAACATCAAATTTCCAGAAGCAGCAGAGAATGAATCTGCCCCTGCAGACCTTGAGGGAAGCTACCCCACTGCTCCCAAGAGACCCTCAGAGGAGAGCTGGGCTGTCCTCCCTCCAGAGCCAGCCCCAGCAGAGGGGAGCCCCTCTGAGAGCAGTGAGAGCGTCTCCCTTGTGACTCAGATTGCAAACCCTGCCAAAGCCCTCAGAACTAGCTCATCCTTCTGCATCTGCATGGCAGTCAGCAGCATCCTCAGAGCCAGCAAAGCTACAGAGCTCAAAGAGGTGAAGAGCAGCGCCCAGGGCAGGACAGAGACTCTGAAAGAGGAAGAACCAACAGATCTTTGAGTCTTTTGAGCTGAGTTTGGATAGTGGGAAGTCCAACCCCTCTAACAATGGCAAGAAAGGTTCCATCACTGACATCAGTGAGGACTGAGAGAAGGACTTGGATTTGGACATGACTGAGGAGGAGGTGGAGCTGGCGCTCTCGAAGGTGGAAGTGTCTGAGGAGCTGGAAGATGAAGAATGGGATGATTGGGAATAGAGCAACTGCTTCCGGTGTGTGTCACAGGCTCATTTCCACCATCAAATGTGAGGTACCACAGCCAGCTGTTCCTTTGTGTGCAAATGTGCTGGAGACTTTTAGTCCAGGCTGGAGGACTGCTAAATCCTGTGGGCAACTTGAGTGACTCCTTCAGACCTGTGGCCTCTCTTTTTTTGGGGCAGTTCCCTTCTAACAACACAAGATGCTCCTCAAGATGTTGCTGATACAGTGACAGAGCCCTTACTGCTGTCTCTGGCCTTCTGGGTGGTGGTTTTATACATGCTGCCTTTGTAATTCTGCCCCTCCTAGGGCTGTTTTGTTGGAGCTGGGGATTTCCTGCGTTTGGATAGCATTCACTTAGGTGCACTTGGAAAAGTTGGGCGTTTAGGGTTGTTTGGGTTTGTTTGGTTGGTTTCTCTTTGTTATTCCCCCTTCTTTGGAGAGATTCTCAGCTGCAGCTGCCCACAGAGGTGAACTGGTGGCAGAAGTGGCTTCAGGCACTTACATGAGAGCATTTCTGTCCTGCAAAGCTGAAGAGGACTGAGCTGCAGCTCAAATATAGCTGTAGCTGGAAAACCTATTGTGGGAGGTGACACCAGTATAGGGGTGACACTGGAGGGGCTGTACTCCCTCTGAGGTTGATGGCTGAGATCCCTGGGTCTGCAGCAGAGCTCCCAGGGTGCAGTGCTCTCATCTATGTTACTTTTGGGGTTTTCTTTTTCTCTCTCTTTAGAAGTCAAATTAACCATTTGGTTGTCTGTGCAATATTCCCTGTTCTGAACTGCTCTGCACCTCTCTGAGCCTTTTCTAGCTGGGGTGAAAACCAGGAACAATTCTAACAGCTGGTAGCTTTGTAACTATGACTTTTTCCAAACCTTTTACAGACTTGTAGTTATCAGCAATTAAAGGAATTCTACAGAGACAAAAAAAAAAAAAAAGTGCCTTCCCCCCAGTCCTTTCCGCCCTCCCTCCATCCTTCCTCCTTCCTCCCTCCTTTCCCCCTCCCTCCCTCCTCCCTCCTTCCTCCCTCCTTTCCCCCCTCCCTCCCTCCTCCCTCCTTCCCCCCTCCTTTCCCCCCCTCCTTCCTTCTCCCTCCTTATCTCCTTATCTCACTCCCTTCTTGTGCAGCTGTTGAAGGTCTGCAGAAACCTGTGTTCTGATTTTAAAGTAACAGTGTTAAGTTTTTTAAGAAAGGTATCTCGCCATTTTATGCAAACTTGATATATATATATTGTTTTTATCATTATTTCTGATTGTAAGGGATTTGGGAAATTTATTATTTTAGTGTTTGCAATTGTTGTGTTTTTACAATAAGCATGATGTTATTAACTACCAAAAACAAATCTGGTACTTGTAATAAGGTATGTTAAGTGCTATAGAAAATGATGTTTGCTTATAAGTCTTTAGTGATTGTGTTAAAGTATTTTTCCTAATCAATAAGCATAACACCGTGTAAGTGCTACTGGGTTTATGAGTTTATAGGTTAAGGTTTTTCTTTTCTTTTTTCTGGTTCGAACCTTCCTTTTTTTTGAGTCTGCCGGCAAATTTCAAAAAGAGCTCTATATATATGGTAAATAAGTTTTCATTTTGAAAAGCATGCATTATATAATATACCGTCTTTTTTGTTGTTTTCTTGCACATTACATTGATGGTTTAATTCTCACGTAGTTTTTTAAGTTTTTAGGACCTTTTTTGGTATTAGCAGGACTTAGGAGTTTATTTTAGGAACGTTATAGAAGGTAGTTTTGGTTTTTTGTGTTTATAAAGGTTTTAAGATAAGGATTATAAGAATATGAAAAGCGACAAAAATTTTTTCCCTTTTTGATACAGAGGTTTACCCTAGGGAAAAGTCAAGGCTAGGAAAGGGATTCATCTTTTCCCACCTACAGGTTTTCCTGATGCCAGCATGGCAGAGCCCAGCGCAAGACTCAAAGGATGGGACAAACAGCAGTGCCCGTGAAACCGACAATCAGCTGACCACTGAGACTGGTCACAGTGCCTGTTTAACTGAGATCAGAAGCGTCAATCTGAAGCTGATCGCACGACTGTCCCCCGAGGAAACTCTCATTCGGGACTGAATGTCTCAATGCCTTAATGTCATGTAATTAGGGAATATGTTTATGTGCATTTATATGTTAAGTCACCAAAATGTTATAGTTAAACAATGTTTACCCAGGAACAGACAAATGGCCCAGCCTACCTATCTGGTAAAGTTAATTCGTTATTGCAATTGTGGGGTATCACTCATGTTCCCAGTATTCCCCATTCCCCTACATGGCACACTGAAGCAACTTTTGCAAAAACAAAGAGGGGGAATGGCAGGAGATTCTCCAGAGGCCCGGTTAAACAAAGCTATGTATGTTTTAAACCTTTTGCAGTTCTCGAATGATTCCCAGGAAACACCAATGATACATCATTTCAATTCTTTGACCACCACCAGTGTAGTGCCATCAGGTGTCAAAGTAAAAGTTCGGGATCTAGAAACAGGTCAATGGTCTGATCCCTGTGAATTAATAACCTGGGGTGGAGGATATGCTTGTGTCTCAACAGGTTTTGGACCACATAGGGTCCCAGCAAGATGGGTTTAACCGGTGCCTTCATCATCCTTTGGATGCTGACTGCAAGAGCAGCCTTGCAGATCCCAAAGCAGCTACAACACATCAAATTTAGGAAGACTAGCTTGCTGGGTAGTCAAACAGGCAAACACCACTAGTGAGCTCACGGACATGGGTGTGATGAATTTGAAGGATTGTGTTGTATGGATCTGCAAGATCACCCTAAATCTATTCATAAAGACATTCAGTAATTGATTGCCCACTCCCAAAAGGTAAAACAAGACGTCAGTCTATTTGGATTAGATGCTCTAGGCAATTGGCTGGGGCTGAGCGGTTGGCTGAAAGGGTTAGTGCAGACTGGACTCTTAATATTAGCAATAGTGTTAATTGGTTTGCTATGTCTTAGTTGTGCTTTGTCGTGTATAAAACGCTTATTATTTTGCATTACCAATTAGGCTTGGCTTGTGCAAAAAGGAGACAGGGGAATTGTAGAGAAATGGCTAGAAGATAAAAGGCCATGAGCTGCACAATCCAAGCTAACTAACTATAAACAGGCTGACATGTCCTTGAGAGGCTGATAAGAGAAAGCTTGGCAAAGCAGTAAACAGGAGATGAAGCCAGGTGTTGAAGCTGCAAGGCAGAAAAACATTGCCGATACCATATTCCAATCAGCGTACAGTAACGGGCGCGTGAACAATGTATTTTAGCCAGTAGCGAGCTAATGTTATTCGCGTGGACAGCACATAATACTATAAAAGCCTGTGTCTTTTAGCAATAAATGAGCAAGATCCTGAACTCATATTGGGTCTGTGTCTTGACTCTGGCTGAGCAGGATTTTAACTCATATTGAGTCCATGTCCTGACTCTGGCTAATCTCCTACAATAGTCCATTCCGGGTATCTCAGATGCAGATGATTCAAAAGGTCGAACCACAGGAAAAACAGAAAACAGCTTGTTTCCTCACAGATGGAGTGAAGAAAGGAACAGGGGTACTCAGGTGACTCAGGGCTCTCAGGGTTTGTAGGGTTTGTGCACTGTAGATCTCATGGATTCTCCTCTTGGGCGTGATGTCATATCTGTACAACACTCCGAATTTAAACTCTTTCAGCCAAAGTTAGATTTTTTGTGGAATACACTGAATTTCGCCATTCTCTTGCATCACCCAATAGGTGTGCCCACGACCTTCAGCAGAAACCACCCCTTGTACAGGTTTGGCCTCTCCTGAAGGAGAAAATACCCAAACAGTTTTGCCTAACAAATTCTTTTCTCTGATAACAGGAACTCTATCACCTTCTTCCATTTGCAACAAATCTGATTGAGCAGGTCCAGCTCAATTTACTGGACCTCTACTATTCACCAACCAGGTTGCTTGTGCTAAATATTTCTGATGGCAGATTTGTAGTTGAGTTACCATAACTCCCTAGTCCGATAAAACCAAAACAATACTTAACAACTTTCAGTAACTTGTTCTTACCCCAAAGAAACAGTTTGTATGCCTCATATCTCACAATCTTATCTGTCATGGAGGAAACAGCCCACCTATAGACCACCAGGATCAGACAAGAATAAATAAAATGCCAAACAATCCAAAACATCTTCATTTTGCTTCCTAATCTGAGCAGAAATAAATCATACAAGCAATTGCCTCGCTTTGGAGGGCCAAAAAATAATGAATTTGTACAGTGTGAGAGCTGAAATTCCCCCCCCCCCCCCCCCCCCCCCGACAATAACCATGCTAGCTCAGTCTGGAAGCACATGAAAGCTGTATTTACAAGCAAATCTACAATCTATGATGAAATGCATTGAATATGTACAAATATACACTATTCACAACATTTACAGGTATGTACAATCAACAGAAAAGCACAACCAAGCCCCCTTTGCTTCCCCCAAGGGGTCTTCCCCAAAGGGCCTCCCCTCCTGACCAGAAGGAATCCCCCCAGACCCCCCTGGCAGAAGGCAGAGAGTCAAGAAGCAGAGAGGCTGTTAGACTTAGCTCGTCAAGGTCAGAGTGTTATCTTCAGCCAGAAAAGAAGAAGCCACCAGACAGAGAAACCGAGCGAGCAAGCTGAGAACTCAGACTCAGACTGCCCCAACTCCCCAACCTTGTTTTGAGTAGTAGTTCTGAAACATTTCTCTCTCTCCAATGGAAGTGTTTAGAATAATCATTATTTTGCCTTCTTACACCCAATAGTGATTTATTTACATTCTTTCGCTCTCTCTGCTTGAACTTTGTGAAGAAAAATCAAAAAGACAGTTTTAAAACCATCACAGGCACTTTTAAGTATTTCTTTGAATAGGTCGAAGTTAGCCCTTCTAAAGTCCAGAGCAGAAGTTTTAGTATTTGCCCCGCTTCTTTCCATAGCAATACTAAACTCTATCATGTCGTGGTCACTACATCCAAGGCTGCCTCCTACATTAACGTCCTTGACCAGACCTTCTTTGTTTGTTAAACAAAGTTCAAAATCACACCTCTCCTCACTGTTTCTTCAACCATCTGCATCAGAAAGTTGTCATCAATGTACTGCAGGAACTTTCTGGACTGAGTATGCCTGGCTGTGTGATCTTTCCAACTAATATCAGGGTGATGGAAGTCACCCATTGTGGGAACCAAGAGTTGGCAGATAATAAGAATGTGAGATTGACCTTCAGATTCTATGGGAAAATGTAGCAATAATGGAAAAGTGTATCATGGGTGTATGGGAAAAGCAGGCTGGGAAGTCACATGCAAGAGTGAAAGGAGGAGTGTGATTAATAAACAGACAAATCTGAAGGTTGGTAGTATGTGGGAAAGGAAGTAAGTCATGTAAACATCTTCTAATAAATTCGAGCTCGCCTACTGGGCAAGGTCATTTCCTCAGAGAAGACAACAATGTATCCGCATACTGGGGAAGAAAACAGTACGGACTTCAAAGTGTGTATTAATTTGAGGTTAAATTAACGAGTCGGGAATTATAAAAACATAGTTATTTTTATTTTCCTGAAAAGCCTGCCCCAAAATTATGTACAAAACTGATAAAAAATTATTTACAGGTTCTATTTGGTCACAAATTCTTCCAAGATGAACCTCTCTCCATCTTCTTTGAAAAGTCATGGAGAACAGGAGAGGTGCCTCACGACTGGAAGAAAGCAAATGTCACTCCAGTCTTCAAAAAAGGCAAGAAGGAGGACCCAGGCAACTACAGACCAGTCAGCCTCACCTCCATCCCTGGAAAGATGATGGAGCAGCTCATCCTGGAGGTCAACTCTAACCACATGGAAGACAAGAAGGTTATCAGGAGGTGCCAACATGGATTTACCAAGGGGAATTCTTGTCTAACTACCCTGATGGCCTTCTATGAAGTTATGACCAAGTGGGTAGATGAGGGAAGAGCAGTGGATGTCATATATCTTGACTTCAGTAAAGCTTTTGATACAGTCTCCCATAACATCCTCATAGAAAAGCTCAGGAGATGTGGCATAGATGGTTGGTCAGTGAGGTGGATTGCAAACTGGCTCCACAACAGAGTTCAGAGGGTCGTCATCAGTGGCACAGAATCAACTTGGAGGCCCGTGGCAAGTGGTGTCCCCCAGGGATCGGTACTGGGTCCAGTTTTGTTCAATATCTTTATCAACGACCTGGATGAGGGCATTGAGTGCACTCTCAGCAAGTTTGCTGATGATGCAAAACTGGGGGGGTTGGCTGACACCTGGTCAGGCTGTGCAGCCATCCAACATGACCTGGATAGGCTGGACAGGCTGGGTGCAGGCAAACCTCATGAAGTTTAATAAGGACGAGTGCAGGGTCCTATATCTGGGGAGAAATAACAACAGGCACCAGTACAGGTTAGGGGCTACCCTGCTGGAAAGCAGCTCCACAGAGAAAGACCTTGGAGTGCTGGTGGACAGCAAGTTCTCCATGGAACAAAAATGTGCTCTTGTGGCCAAGAGAGCCAATGGGATCCTGGGATGTGTCAAGAAAGGTGTGTCCAGCAGTCGAGGGAAGTTCTTCTACCTCTCTACTCTGCCCTGGTGAGACCACACCTGGAATACTGTGTCCAGTTTTGGGCTCCCCAGTTCAAGAGAGACAGGGACCTGCTGGAGAGAATCCAATTGAGAGCCACGAGGATGATTAGGGGGCTTGAACATCTCCCCTATGAAGAGAGACTGAGATCCCTGGGGCTGTTCAGTCTTGAGAAGAGAAGATTGAGAGGGGATCTGATCAATGTCTATAAATATGTGAGGGGTGGGTGTCAGGAGGAGGGGGCCAGGCTCTTTTTGGTGGTACACAGTGATAGGACAAGGAACAATGAGTTCAAACTAGAACACAGAAGACTTCACCTCAACAGTGAGGGTGACAGAGCCCTGGAACAGGCTCCCGAGGAGGGTTGTGGAGTCTCCTTCTCTAGAGACTTTCAAACCCCACCTGGATGCATTCCTGTGCAGACTATCCTAGGTGATCCTGCTTTGGCAGGGGGGTTGGACCTGATGATCTCTTGTGGTCCCTTCCAACCTCTGATACTGTGATACTGTGAAGATGCTTATGGAAATTTTAGTACAATTTGGAAAATTCAGAGAATGGAAAAGGATAACCCACAAATAGCTTCACCCCACTTATAAACCAAAGGCCAGCCTGGAAACTGCTAGGGAAGTATGGGATGCCGATTTTTATTCAGGAGATTGGAGTAGGTATTTGAAGACGGTCCCCAGCTCTCTCTCTTGCTGACAGGCTCCAGAAACTGCTGGTTTTGTAATCCAATTCTGTGAGTCATGTGGCTCAAATCCAAGAGGGAGGGACCCACTGGAAATCAAAAGTGTCTGTAGACGCGGCTGCCATGAGCGAAACTCATGCAGTGCAAGGAAAAGCCGCAGGATCGGTTCCAGGCAGGCAGGATTGGTCCCAGGCAAGCAGGATCACGGCAGGCAGGTGAGTCTGGGTAGAAGCCAGTCGAGTGCTGGTTCCTCCAAAGTAGCCACAAATCCAGGGCAAAGCGAGTAGAGTCCAAAAATGAGCGCCCAAAATGACAGAGCCAAAAATGAGGGGGCTCCCAGAAGCGGACGAGAGTGGCAGAAAATGAGAGCACCGACTGCTCTCTGCTCACCCTATTTAAGATATTCCTAGACAACTGTCCAGGCCAAAATGTGAAATGTCTCCCTTATCACATTTCCAAATCTCAGCGGGCTACCCCAGACAGGGACAATGTGTAGAGAAATGGCCAGAACATAAAAGGCCATGAGATGCACAAGCCAAGCTATACTGACTATAAACAGGCTGACTTGTCCTTGAGAGGCTGATAAGAGAAAGCTTGGCAGAGCAGTAAACAGGAGATGAAGCCAGGTGTTGGAACTGCAAGGCAGAAAAACATTGCCGATACCATATTCCAATCAGTGTACAGTAACGGGTGCGTGAACAATGTGTGTTAGCCAATTGCAGGTTAATGTTATCCACGTGGACAGCACATAATACTATAAAAGCCTGTGTCTTATAATAATAAATGAGCAAGATTCTGAACTCATATTGGGCCTGTGTCTTGACTCTGGCTGAGCAGGACTTTAACTCATATTGAGTCCGTGTCCTGACTCTGGACAATCTCCTACATTTGGTGCCCGAACAGGGACAAATCAGGATGTCTCTATTAAGGATCTAATTGCATCGCAACGAGAAGACAGGTTATGCTGAGAAGCTGTGGCAGAAGATGGCAGAGAGACGAGTTGCTATGCGACTATTTCTGACCCTCAACAGGAGTGCCACTGCAAGGCAAAAGCGGCAGTAGCTGGGTGTGAAGTTACGTCTCACCTCCTGTATTGGGACCCAGGAACCCCACGTCAGAAAAAGGTGCGGACAGGGGACAAGGAGATTGAAGCGGGTGGCATCCTAGAGGGAAAGCTGGAATTCAACTGAGCGCACCAGTTGTTGACCCGCTACAGAAGACCACTTAACCAAGTATGAGTTGGGAGGTGGCATTCACGCTATTGCTTGCTAAGCAAGGTGCTGGCGTGAGCATGAAGAGGCTCAAAGAGCTCTATCAATGGGTAAAAGAAAAAGGACATTTAAAGGACCCTGAACTCATGTTTAGTATCACAGAGAAGCAGGAGGCAGGTACGGCTGAAGCGTGAACGGGATTAAGAGTGGAAGGCACTCACCCCATCGGAGCCCCGCAGACAAGACAAGACAGACACACAGATGCAGGTTGCTGGACAAGCGGCGACACCACAGTCCAGCCCACCCGGCCTGGCCCTGGCATGGACTCGCCGCCAGCCTCCGGTGGCTGGAGTCCAGCCAAGGGCAGGGCAGCGCCGATCCACCGCCGCTGCCACAGGCAAGGGACCCGGGGGCCCCCTGAGCCGAGAGAACTGCACCGTGGCCCGCCCCCGAGGCGTGCGGCCCTGCAGGAGAAGCCCCCCAGCCTGCATCATAGGAATCTGCCTGGCCCGGACCTGTACCTATTAAGGTGAGCCACCAGGAACATAATGGGACAGAATCTAAAAAAGGAAATAGGATTTAGTCACTGGAATTTGGGAAATGCTCCTAAAGCATAGAGGTATAAAAGCTAGTGACTATGATTTAAAGAGGCTGCTTCTATGGGAGAAGCAGTAAGGAATTTCTTTCGCAGCTCCACCTTTAGTGTTGCTGCACGGCAGAAGCTGGCTAATTATTTATGGTATGCCTTAACGAAAGGAGATAAAGAACTCAAGCAAGAGCAAGGTAAAAAGTAGGAGGAATTTAAAATGGAGCTAAAAGAAAAGGGAATTGAACTGAGTGTGGGAGAGATAACTAAAGCAGTGGATGACATATCAGCAGTCTCCGCACCCCCGCCCCTAGCTGCCCAGCTGCTCCATCGGTGCCAGAGGAAAAGGGTGCTGGAGAGTAGAAAATCCTCTTCCTAATGAGCAACTTAAAATCCCTATGAAGTGGAAAAGTCCCCGAGACTTTTTTCAACTGTCATAACGATCCTCAACAGCAGCAGTAATTTTCCTCCCCCACCATCTGACAGTGAGGAACAAGGTGAGAAAGAGATCTCACCCGGGGCTGTGAGGTCGCAAAAGACTGTGGGGGGAGGAGAATGTCGAATTTTACCTCTCTGTGGTCTAACTGTACCCCTCCATCATCATCGAGACTTTGGCAGCTGGTTCACCAGAAAGCTGCTTCAGGGGGTGACTTGAAAGTGCCACGTACCACTCCAGTGCAGATGCATTCCCTTATGAGTGTTTCTGATAACTCTAGTGAGGCCATGACTTTCCCTGTGGAAAAAGCAGCTCCAGGAACTGGTCAGCAACTTAATCACCAGTTTGGGCTCGAAAGTTGTACAGGACTTGCACACAAGAAAGTAAACTGTTTTGAATACTCTTAGAGATATTGTTAAAGAGCAGTGGAGAAGCATGGCTCGGGAGCAGAAATCTGTCCTAGAGGCCGTTCAGCTTCAGCGGATGCTCTTTTCAGCAACCAAGCACCACCTTTCTAACATGACCCAGGAATCCGGGATAAGATCAGAGCTAAGTTTTGGGACTGTGCTAAGAAGGAAGATCAGATCAGAGAGATTAAAGCAGTGCCCGACACTGAGGTTGCCTTAGAAAAGCAAGTGGGAAACACTGATTGCCAAAGAGTTTTGTGTGCCTTGGGAAATCCTGCTGTGAATGAGGTGCTAACAGCTCGCAGGCATAAACATCCAGAGACTTTGGCATGGAAGGTTTTTTTAGCTTCTCCCCCCAGCCTTTGAATTTTCAAGCTGCACGGACATCAGTGCAGAAGCAGAGGAGGCAGATGGCCCCTGATTGGGACATTAGGAGCCTCAGAGCAGTGATGCCAGCCTGCCCTTAGGCCTGAACCCGGGAACACCAAGGGAACAGTGGCAGCGCGATGGCAGAGGAATGGCCACTCGCTATCGTCACCCTACAGTCCCGGTCAACATCGCCGTAATCTGGGGCAAGCAGGACTGCAAGTAGCCCCGGAAAAAGTGCAACGATCAGCGCCTTGGAAATATCTTGGGTGGTCTATTAACGACAGCATCATTGTCCCCCAGAAAACTACGTTTAAGACTGAGTTAAAAACTCTTGCTGATATCTTGACCCTTATGGGAGATTTGCAGTGGATCAGATTTAGAATCACTGCGACCCCTACTCAAAGGCTCTGAAGCAGCGAGCAGAGCAGAGCATTCACCAAGAGGAGCCAGGCTGAGAAGAGGATGAAGAGGAGTTCTTGGGGATGTCACCTCTGCCTTGTGCAATCATCAAATTTCCAGAAGCAGTAGAGAACGAATCTGCCCCTGCAGACCTGGAGGGAAGCTACCCTACTGCTCCCAAGAGACCCTCAGAGGAGGCTGGGCTGTCCTCCCTCCGGAGCCAGCCCCAGCAGAGGGGAGCCCCTCTGAGAGCAGTGAAAGCATCTCCCTTGTGACTCAGATTGCAAACTACACCAAAGCCCTCAAAATCTGCTCATCCTTCTGCAACTGCATGGCAGTCAGCAGCAGCCTCAGAGCCAGCAGAGCTACAGAGCTCAAAGAGGTGGAGAGCAGAGTGCAGGGCAGGACAGAGACTCTGAAAGAGGAAGGACCAACGGATTTCCGAGTCTCTGAGCTGAACTCGGATATGGGAAGTCCACCTCCTCCAACAATGGCAAGAAAGGTTCCAGCACTGACATCAGTGAGGACTCAGTTGCAGCTGCCCACAGAGGTGAATTGGTGGCAGCAGTGGCTTCAGGCACTTACATGAGAGCATTTCTATCCTGCAAAGCCCACAAGGACTGAGCTACAACTCAAATATAGCTGTTTTTTCAAACTTTTGCAATTAAAGGAATTCTACAGAGTAAAAAAAAAAAAAAAAGGTGCCTTCCCCCCACTCCTTCCCCCCCGCCCTCCCTTCCTCCTTTCCCCCCCTCCCCCCTCCTTCCCCCCTCCTTCCCTCCTCCTTCCTTCCCCTTCCTTATCTCACTCCCTTGTTTTGCAGCTGTTGATCTGCAGAAACCTGTGTTCTAATTTTAAAGTAACAGTGTTAAGTTTTCTTAAGAAAGATATCTCGCCATTTTATGCAATCTTGATATATATGTATTGTTTTTATCATTATTTCTGATTGTAAGGCATTTGGGAAATTTATTATTTTAGTGTTTGCAATTGTTGTGTTTTCACAATGAGCACTCATATGACAAATTTGGTACTTTGATAATAAGGTATATTAAGTGTTATAGAAAATGAAGTTTGCTTATAAGTTTTTAGTTTTTGTGTTAAAGTATTTTTCCTAATCAAGCATAATACTGTGTGCTACTGGTTTTATGATTTTATAGGTTAAGGTCTCTTTTTTTTTTCCTTTTTTCTGGTTCGAACCTTCCTTATTTTTTTGAGTCTGCCGGCAAATTTCAAAAAAGAGCTCTATATGGTAAATAAGTTTTCATTTTGAAAAGCGCACATTATCTTTTTTTTGTTGTTTTCTTGCACATTACATTGATGGTTTAATTCTCACATAATTTTTTAAGTTTTTAGGACCTTTTTTGATATTAAGATGGGCATAAGACTTTATTTTAGGAACGTTATAGAGTGTTGTTTTGTTTTTTGTGTTTATAAAGGTTTTAAGATAAGGTTATAAGAATATGAAAAGCAACCTTTTTTGGTACAGAGGTTTACCCTAGGGAAAACTCGGGGCTAGGAAAGGGATTCATCTTTTCCCACCTACAGGTTTTCCTGATGCCAGCATGGTTAGGCCCAGCACAAGACTCAAAGGACGGGACAAACAGCAGTGCCCATGAAGCTGACAATCAGCTGACCACTGAGTCTGACCACAGTGCCTGTTTAACTGAGATCAGAAGCATCGATCTGAAGCTGACTGCACGAGTGTGCCCCAAGGAAACACCTTATTTGGGACTGAATGCCTCAGTGCCTTAATGTCATGTAATTAGAGAATATGTTTACGTGCATTTATATGTTAAGTCACCAAAATGTTATAGTTAAGCAATGTTTAGCCAGGAACAGACAAATGGCCCAGCCTATGTATCTGGTAACGTTAATTCGTTATTGCAATTGTGGGCTATCACTCATGTTCCCATTATTCCCCATTCCCCTACATGGCACACTGAAGCAACTTTTGCAAAAACAAAGAGGGGGGATAGCAGGAGATTCTCCAGAGGCCCGGTTAAACAAAGCTATGTACGTTTTAAACCTTTTGCAGTTCTCGAATGATCCCCAGGAAACACCAATGATACATCATTTCAATTCTTTGACCACCACCAGTGTAGTGCCATCAGGTGTCAAAGTAAAAGTTCGGGATCTAGAAACAGGTCGATGGTCTGATCCCTGTGAATTAATAACCTGGGGTGGAGGATATGCTTGTGTCTCAACAGGTTTTGGACCACATAGGGTCCCAGCAAGATGGGTTTGACCGGTGCTTTCATCATCCTTTGGATGCTGACTGCAACAGCGGCCTTGCAAATCCCAAAGCAGGTACAACACATCAAATTTAGGAAGACTAGCTTGCTGGGTAGTCAAGCAGGCGAACGCCACTGGTATGGGTGTGACGAATTTGAAGGATTGTGTTGTATGGATCTGCAAGATCACTCTAAATCTATTCATAAAAAAATTCAGCAATTAATTGCCCACTCTCAAAAGGTCAAAAAAAGTTTGTCTCTTCAAGATGGACGTAGGACTGGGCCCTGAGCGTCTAGGGCTGAAAGGGTTAGTGCACAGATCCTAGACTTCTTGGAATGATGTGCACGTACACTCTGAACTAATTTCAGCTAATAGTGTTAATTGTTTTGCTATGCCTTAGTTTGTGCTTTGTTCCAGTGTATAAAACCTGCTTAATTATGTTCGACATTACCAATTAGGCTTGGCTTGTCGCAAAAAGGAGACAGGGTAATTGTAGAGAAATGGCCAGAACATAAAAGGCCATGAGATGCACAAGCCAAGCTATACTGACTATAAACAGGCTGACTTGTCCTTGAGAGGCTGATAAGAGAAAGCTTGGCAGAGCAGTAAACAGGAGATGAAGCCAGGTGTTGGAAGCTGCAAGGCAGAAAAACATTGCCGATACCATATTCCAATCAGCATACAGTAACGGGTGCGTGAACAATGTGTGTTAGCCAATTGCAGGTTAATGTTATCCACGTGGACAGCACATAATACTATAAAAGCCTGTGTCTTATAATAATAAATGAGCAAGATTCTGAACTCATATTGGGCCTGTGTCTTGACTCTGGCTGAGCAGGACTTTAACTCATATTGAGTCCGTGTCCTGACTCTGGACAATCTCCTACAACAATGGGTAGTTATTACTATCCTCAGGACAGGGGGAGATCCCTATTCAAACCTATGCTGATAGACAATGAGGGAAGGGGGGAAGGGGGGTGTTTTGGAACACCCTGCAACAGTGTGTTAATAATCTGGTGAGTAAAACCAGATGCAAACATCTCAAACTTTTTCAGGGAGTGTCTGTTTGGTACGCAAAGGCTCAGGAGGGATTATTTTTCTCTCTCTCTAAGAGCATGGGATGGGGGATTTCTAAGGAACAAAAGCTGTATACACAAATTTTAAAACAAGTGTTGAAAGAAGCTCAGTGCTCTGTAGCAGATGACCAGCTACACAACGTATTGCATCGTATTTTGAAATATTGGACATGGTTCCCTACAGAAGGAAGTTTTGATTTAACACTATGGTGGAAAGTGGGACAGGAGTTTGAAAAAAGATCAGGGGCTTGCACCTCCTACCTCGGTTATATTTACATGGCAACTAATTTACATGGCTTTACAACTGCTAACAGGAGAAATAGTAGAACCTGTTGGAATTCTATCCCAACAGCAGAAAGAAGTAGGCCCTAGTGCTCCCCCAGAAGAAACAACCTGGGATGGAAAGAGTAAAAATGACGAATGAGAATCAGAGCCTCCAGACTACCCACTGCCCCCTCCCTCCTCCTTCCCCCTGCCTTCCCCTCCTTCCCACTCAGCTAGGCTCATCTCTGGCCCTCCTTCCCCCTCTTCTTACCCCCCCTTCCCCCCCTTCTTACCCCCCCTTCCCCCCCTTTTTCTCTTTCTTTTTTCTTCTTTTCTCTTTCTTCTTTCTTTTTCTTTCTTCTCTTCTTTTCTTCTTTCTTTCTCTTTTTTCTTTCTTTCTTTCTTTTTCTTTCTTTTCTTTTCTTCTTTCTTTCTTCTTCTTTCTTTCTCTTCTTCTTTTTTTTCTTTTCTTTCTCTCTTTTCTTTCTTTTCTTTCTTCTTTTTCTTTTTTCTTTCTTCTTTTCTTCTTTCTTTTCTTCTTTCTTTTCCTTCTTTTCTTTTCTTCTTTTCTTTCTCTTTTCTTTTTTTCTTTCTCTTTTTCTTTTCTTTTCTTCTTTCTTTCTTTTCTTTTCTTTCTTTCTTTCTTCTTCTTTTTTTCTTCTCTTTCTTTTTCTCTTTTTTTTTCTCTTTTCTTTTTCTTTCTTTTCTCTTCTTTCTTTCTTTCTTCTTTTCTTTCTTTTTTTTTCTTTTTCTTTTCTTCTTTTTTTCTTCTTTTTCTTTCTCTTTCTTCTTCTTTCTTCTTTTCTTCTTCTTTCTTTTCTTTTTCTCTTTTCTTTCTTCTCTTTTCTTTTCCTCTTCTTTCTTTTCTTCTTTTCTTTTCTTTCTCTTTCTTTTTTCTTTTTCTTCTTCTTTTTCTTTCTTTCTTTCTTTCTTTTTCTCTTTCTCTTTTCTTTCTCTTCTTTCTTTTCTTTCTTTCTTTCTTTTCTTTCTTTCTTCTCTTCCTTTTCTTCTTTCTCTTTTCTTTCTTTTTCTTTCTTTCTTTTCTTTTTCTTCTCTTTTCTTTCTTCTTTCTTTTCTTTCTTCTTTTTTCTCTTCTTTTCTTTCTTTTCTTTCTTCTTTTTCTCTTCTCTTCTTTTCTTTTCTTTTCCTTTTTCTTTTCTTTCTTTCTCTTTCTTCTTCTTTTCTTTCTTCTCTTCTTTTTCTTTCTTTTCTTTCTTTTTCTTTTCTTTCTTTTCTCTTTCCTTTCTTCTTTTTCTTTCTTTCTTTCTTCTCTTTCTTCTCTTTCTTTCTTCTTTTCTCTTTCTTTCTTCTTTCTTTTTTCCTTTCTTTTCTTTTTCTTTTTCTTTCTCTTCTTTTCTTTCTTCCTTTCTTTTCTTTCTCTTTCTTCTTTTTTCTTTCTTTCTTCTTCTCTTTTCTTTTCTTTCTTTTTTCTTTTCTTCTTTCTTTTTTCTTTCTTTTCTTTCTCTTCTTTCTTTTTCTTCTCTTTCTTTTCTTTTTCTTTCTTCTTTTCTTTCTCTTTCTTCTTTTTCTTTCTTCTTTTTTCCTTTCTTTCTTTCTTTTCTTCTTTTCTTTCCTTTCTTCTTCTTTTCTCTTTTTCTTTTCTTTCTTTCTTTTTCTTTCTTTTTCTTTCTTTCTCTTTTCTTCTCTTTCTTTTTCTTCTTTCTTTCTCTTTTCTCTTCTTTTCTTTCTCTTCTTTCTTTTTCTCTTTTCTCTTTCTTTTCTTCTTTCTTTTCTTCTTTCTTCTTTCTTTTCTTTCTTCTTCTTTCTTTTCTTTTCTTTCTTCTTTCTTCTCTTTTCTTTCTTTTCTCTTTCTTTCTTTCTCTTTTTCTTTTCTTTTCTTCTTTCTTTCTTTTCTTCTCTTTTCTCTTCTTCTTTCTTTTTCCTCTTTCTTTCTTTTCTTTCTTTTCTCTTCTTCTTTCTTCTCTTTTCTTTCTCTTCTTTCTTTCTTTTCTTTCTCTTCTTTTCTTCTTCTTCCTTTTTCTTTTCTTTTCTTTTTTCTTCTTTTCTTTCTTTCCTTCTTTTTCTCTCTTCTTTTCTTTCTCTTTTCTTCTTTTCTTCTCTTTTCTTTCTTCTTTCTTTTCTTCTTCTTTCTTTCTTTCTTTCTCTTTCTTTTCTTTCTTCTCTTTTCTTTTCTCTTCTCTCTTTCTTTTCTTCTTCTTTCTTTTCTTCTCTCTTTTCTTTTCTTTCTTCTTTCTTTTTTCTCTTTTCTTTTTCTTTCTCTTCTCTTTCTTTTCTTTCTTTTCTTTCTTCTTTCTCTTTTCTCTTCTTCTTCTTTTCTCTTTTTCTTTTTTCTTTCTTTCTTTTCTCTTTCTTTCTTTCTTTTCTTCCTCTTTTCTTCTTCTTTTCTTTCTTTCTTTTTCTTCTTTCTTTTCCTTTTCTTTTTTCTTCTTTCTTTTCTTTCTTTCTTTCTCTTTTCTTTCTTTCTTTTCCTCTTTTTCTTTCCTTCTTTCTTTTCTTCTTTTTCTTCTTTCTTTTCTTTTTCTTTTCTCTTCCTTTTTTCTTCTCTTTTCTTTCTTTTTTCTTTTCTTCTTTTTTCTTTCTTTTCTCTCTTTTCTTTTTTCTTTCTTCTTTTCTTTCTTTTCTCTTTCTTTTCTCTTTCTTTTCTTTCTTCTTTTCTTTCTTTCTTTCTTCTTCCTTTCTTTTCTTTCTTCTTTTTTCTTCTTTTTCTTTCCTTTCTTCTTTTCTTTTTCTTTCTTTTCTCTTTCTTCTTTTCTTTCTTTTCTTTCTTCTTTTTTCTTTTCTTTCTTTTCTTTCTCTTTCTTCTTTTTCTTTCTTTCTTTTCTTTCTTTTTCTTTTCTTTTCTTCTCTTTTCTTTCTTCTCTTTCTTCTTTTCTTTCTTTTCTTCTTTTCTCTTTCTTTTCTTCTTTTCTTTTCTCTTTTCTTTCTTTCTTTCTTCTTTTCTTCTTTTCTTTTCTTCTTCTTTTTCTTTCTTTCTTCTTTTCTTCCTTCTTTTCTTTCTTTCTTTTTCTTTCTTTCTTTCTTTCTTTTCTTCTTTTTTCTTCTTTTCTTCTTCTTCTCTTTTCTTTCTTTCTTCTCCTTTTTCTTCTTTCTTCTTTTCTTTTCTTTCTTCTTTCTTTTCTCTTTTCTCTTTTTCTTCTCTCTTTTCTTTTTTCTTCTTTCTTTTCTTTCTTTTTCTTTTTCTTTCTTTCTTTTCTTTCTTCTTTTTCTTTCTTTCTTTTTCTTTTCTTTCTTCTTTTTTTTCTTTCTTTTTTCTTCTCTTTCTTTTTTTCTTTCTTTTTCTTCTTTTTTCTTTTCTTTCTTTTTTTTTCTTTTCTTTCTTTTCTTTTCTTTTTTTCTTTTCTTTTTTTCTTCTTTCTTTCTTTCTTTTCTTCTTTTTTCTTTTTCTTTTCTTTCTTTTTTCCTTTTTTTCTTCTTTCTTTTTTTTCTTTCTTTTCTTCTTTCTTTTTCTTTTCTTTTTTTCTTTTCTTTCTTTTCTTCTTTTTCTTCTTTCTTTTCTTTTCTTCTTTCTTTTTCTTTTTCTTTTCTTTCTTCTCTTTTTTTTCTTTTCTTTTTCTTTTTTTCTTTTCTTTTCTTTTTCTTTTCCCCCCCTTCTTCCCCCCCTTCCCCCCCTTACTCCCCACCCTCCCTCCCTCCCAGTCTCAGCTGTGGTGCACTTCCTCCCCCCCCCAACCCCCCCCCCCCCCCCCCCCCCCCTCCACCAGAGGTGTTTGCAGTAGAGATTCAGGGAAGAGGACCTAAATTACAGTGATGTTTTAGGGAGTATATTTGGTTTGGCTGAACTAGAGTTAATTTTCTTCAAAGTATCCTTATAGTGCTGTGTTTTGAGGAATCTATGGTGCACGAACCCTGAGAGCGTTGAATCACCTGAGAGTCCCTGTCCTTTTCTTTGTCTCATCTGTGAAGAGACAAATTGTTTTCTTATTTCCTGTTGTTTGAACTTTTAAGTCATCTACATCTGAGATAGCCGGAATGGAAGATATGGACTATGAACTTTATTTACTCGTTATTGTAGATATTGCTTTAGATTAGATGAATAGTATTAGCAATCATTGGAATTGTTTAGAAGGGGTGGATCGTGGTAGTTTTAGGCTGTACCTTTAAAATTTTCCACAGATCTTGAACGGAAAGTGGTAGAATATAAATAACTAACTATTGGGTGTAAAAAGGAAAATAGTGATAATTCTAAACAATTCCATTGGAGAGATAACGGACTTAAGCTAGTAATGTAAACACTCTCTCTTTTCGCTTCTTCGCTCTGGGAGAGACTAACTCGCTTCTGCTGACCTTGGCTGCACTGCTTTGTTGTGACTGGTATTGACAACAAATTCTCTAGTCTTTTTTTCTCTTGTCCCTTTGTGTACAGGGGGGTAAGGAGAAGGTAGGGAGAGAGAAGCTGTTGCAGCTTCCCTGGTCTTTGGCCGGGGGGGGGGGGGGGGGGTTTCTTGTGCTGTTTATCAATTGTAAATACCTGTAAATATTGTAAATACTGTATATTTTGTACATATTCATTGCATTCCATTGTAGGTTGTAGTTTTGCTTGTAAATACAGCTCCATTTGCTTCCAGCTGAGCCGGTCTGGCAAATTTAATGTTGGGGGGGATTTTCAACCCACCACAGGCTTTAGTAGACGCAGGTGCACAGTGTACATTGATGCCGTCAGGCCACAAAGGTGCTGAATCCATCTGGA
>NW_026539096.1:25654-51949 GCF_027791375.1 Indicator indicator | reverse complement strand
TGAACTTTGAGAAGAAAAATTAAAAAGACAGTTTCAAACCATCACAGTAGTTGGCCTCAGCTCCTTTGTATCTTTGACTTCAAAACCCCAGAGTTCGACCCTGTGTCTCCCCTGATGTTTTCTGCCAAAGGCTTCACGTAGGACCGTTCTTCCCAGCTGTAGTGTAGAGCACATTAGTAACATCTTGTCTTGTCCAAACTGACTCAAGTGCTACTGTGTGCACAATCTCGTGTTTGATTTGTTCAGAGGCCTGTTGCTGCTCAGGGCCCCATTGGAAATCATTCTTCTTCCAAGTCACTTTGTAGAGAAGTGTTGTGGGTTGAAAATTCCCCCCCCCCCCCCAACATTAACTTTACCAGACTAGCTCAGTTTGGAAGCAGGTTGAGTCCCTATGGGTAAGAATTAGGGGGAAGGCCAACAAGTCTGACATCCTGGTTGAAGACTGTTATAGACCACCTAATCAGGAAGAAGAGGTTGATTTAATTTTCTTCAAGCAGCTGGAGGCTGCCTCAAGATCGCTTCCCCTTGTTCTTGTGGGTGACTTTAACCTGCCAGACATCTACTGGGAATTGAACACTGCAGAGAAGAGGCAGTCTAGAAGGTTCCTGGAGTGTATGGAGGATAGCTTCTTATCCCAGCTGTTACGTGAGCCTACCAGGAGTGCAGCCCTGCTCGAATTGCTGTTTACAAATAGAGAAGGGCTGGTGGGAGATGTGATGGTGGGAGGCTGCCTGGGGTCCAGTGACCACGAAATAATTGAGTTTTCAATATATGGGGAAACCAGGAGGGGCAGCACCAAAACCTCCACCCTGGACTTCGAAGGGCAGACTTTGGCTTATTCAAGGAACTAACTCGGAAAGTTCCTTGGGAAACAGCCCTTAAAAACAAAGGGGTCCAGGAAGGCTGGACTTACTTCAAGAAAGAACTCCTGAAGGCACAGGAACAGGCTATCCCAATGTGCCGGAAGAGGAGCCGATGAGGGAGACAACTGGACTGGATGAGCAAGGAGCTTCTAAAGGAATTAAGGGAAAAAAAGAGGGTGTATCACCTTTGGAAAAAAGGGGAGGTATCCCAGGATGAGTTTAAGGACATTGCTAAGTCTTGTAGGAAAAAAATTAGAGAGGCAAAAGCCCATTTAGAACTTAGACTGGCCACTGCCGTAAAGGAGAATAAAAAATATTTCTACAAATGCATTAATGGCAAAAGAAGAGGCAAGGGCAACCTCCACTCCTTATTGGATGCAGAGGGGAATATAGTAACGAAAGATGAGGATAAGGCAGAGGTACTTAACACCTTCTTTGCCTCAGTCTTCAATAGTGGGACAGGTTGTCTTCAGGACAACTGGCCTCCTGAGCTGGCAGATGGAGCCAGGGACCAGTATAGTCCCCCTGTAATCCAGGAGGAAGCAGTAAGGGACCTGCTGACCCACTTGGATCCTCACAAGTCCATGGGACCTGATGGGATCCATCCTAGGGTGCTGAGAGAGCTGGCAGATGAGCTGACCAAGCCACTCTCCATCATTTATCAGCAGTCCTGGCTCACAGGTGAGGTCCCTGATGACTGGAGGCTGGCCAATGTGATGCCCATCTACAAGAAGGGCCTGAAGGAGGAACCAGGAAATTGCAGACCTGTCAGCCTGACCTCGGTGCCAGGCAAGGTTATGGAACAGGTCATCCTGAGTACAATCACACAGAACCTACAAGATGGTCAGGGGATCAGGCCCAGCCAGCATGGATTCAGGAGGGGCAGGTCCTGCCTGACCAACCTGATCTGCTTTTATGATCAGGTTACCCATCTGGTGAATGCAGGGAAGGCTGTGGATGTAGTCTACCTGGACTTCAGCAAAGCCTTTGACACTGTCTGCCACAAGAAGCTCCTGGCAAAGCTTGCATCTCGTGGTTTGGACAGGTTCACTCTGAAATGGGTCAAGAACTGGCTGGAGGGCTGGGCCCAGAGAGTAGTGGTCAATGGTGCCAGATCCAGTTGGCGGCCAGTCACTAGTGGTGTCCCCCAGGGATCAGTGCTGGGCCCCATCCTGTTCAATATCTTTATTGATGACGTAGATGAAGGAGTTGAGTCCATCATCAGTAAGTTTGCAGATGACACAAAGTTAGGAGAAGGTGTTGATCTGTTGGAAGGTAGAAGGGCCCTGCAGAGGGACCTGGACAGGCTCAATGGGTGGGCAGAGGCCAATGGGATGAGATTTAATAAGGCTAAGTGCAGGGTTCTGCACTTTGGCCACAACAACCCCAAGCAGCGCTACAGGCTGAGGACAGAGTGGCTGGAGAGCAGCCAGGCAGAAAGGGACCTGGGAGTGCTGGTTGATAGTAGGCTGAACATGAGCCATCAGTGTGCCCAGGCGGCCAGGAAGGCCAATGGCATCCTGGCCTGTATCAGGAATAGTGTAGCCAGCAGGACAAGGGAGGTTATTCTTCCCCTGTACTCAGCACTGGTCAGGCCACACCTTGAGTATTGTGTCCAGTTCTGGGCTCCTCAATTCAAGATAGATTTTAAGGTACTGGAATGTGTCCAGAGAAGGGCAACGAAGCTGGTGAGGGGCCTGGAACATAAACCCTATGAGGAAAGGCTGAGGGAGCTGGGGTTCTTTAGCCTGGTGAAGAGGATGCTCAGGGGTGACCTCATTGCTGTCTACAACTATCTGAGGGGAGGTTGTAGGCAGGTGGGGGTCGGTCTCTTCTCCCAGGCAACCAGCATCAGAACAAGAGGACACAGTCTCAAGTTGTGCCAGGGGAGGTATAGGCTGGATATTAGGAGGAAGTTCTTCACAGAGAGGGTGATTGCCCATTGGAATGGGCTGCCCAGGGAGGTGGTGGAGTCACCATCGCTGGAGACATTCAAGAGGAGACTGGATGAGGCACTTAGTGCCATGGTCTAGTTGATTGCTTAGGGCTGGGTGATCAGTTGGACCGGACGATCTTGGAGGTCTCTTCCAACCTGGTTGATTCTATGATTCCATGATTCTATTCTATGATTCTAAATGGAGCTGTATTTACAAGCCAAACTACAATCTACAATGGAACGCAATGAATATGTACAAATATACAGTATTTACAATATTTATACGTATTTACAATTAACAAAACAGCACACGGACCCCTCCCTGGCCAAAAGACCAGGGAAGCTTCCTCCCTGCCTCCCCCTTACCCCCCCCCCCCCCCATAATAGAGAGAAATAGAGAGAAGCAGAGAAAGTTAATACCAGACAAAACAACGCAGTCAAGGTCAGCAAGGCCTGTTAGTTTCTTCCCCAGCAAAGGAGCAAGAAGAGAAGAGAGAGAGATTGTTTTGGAAACCAAATCTTAGGGGAGATAGCCCTCCAATGGAATTGTTTAGAATAATCATTATTTTTCTTTTTACACCCAGTAGTGATTTATTTACATTTTTACTACTTTCTGCTCAAGATCCGTGAAAAATTTTAAAGGCATAGTCTAAAACTACCACAGTAAGGCACACAATGAAACTGTAGTTTGGGATATACATTCTCTAGAAACCCACGACAGCCAAGAAAGCCTGGGTTTCCTTCTTATTGGTGGGTGGAGACATAGCCATAATCTTATTGATGATGTCCATTGGAATTTGTCAACACCCATCCTGGTATTTTCTCCCTAAGAACTGGATCTCTCTTGCAGGTCCCTTGACCTTACTTCAACTTCTGCTGTGTTACACAATGATGTCATCAATGTATTACAAGTGTTCTTGAGCTCCACCCTCTTCAAGTACTGTCTGGAGCAGTCCATAGGAAATGGTGGAGCTGTTTCCACCCCTGGGTAAAAGCAAACTGTGACCTGCATTCTGGTGCTATGAGAATGGAGAAGAATGCATTAGTGATGCCAGTTGTGGCATACCATTTAGCTACCTTAGACTCCACCTGGTACTGGAGCTCCAGCATGTCTGGCACAACAACACTCATCACTGGTATGACCTCGTTCAGAGCACAGTAGTCCACTGTCAGTCTCCATTCACCATTGGATTTCTGCACGGGCCATATGGGGCAGTTGTAGGGTAAACGAGTTTTAGTGATCACCTCTCGTCTCTTCAGTTGTCGAATTAGTTTATAGATGGGGATCAGAGAATCCCAGCTGGTGGAATATTGCCTCCGATGCACTATTGCAGTGGCAATTGGCACTTGCTGATCTTTAACATGTAGAGCCCCACCATGAAGGGGTCCTCTTGAAAGACCAAACAAGGTAGTCAATTGTTTCCTTTCCTCTGTTCCTAGGGCAGGTATACCAAATGCCCCCTGGTATCCTTTTGGATCCTTGAAGTACCCTCTCTTAAGACAGTGTATACAAAGGATGAATGGGGCCCCTGGGCCAGTCACAATGAGGTGTTTGTGCCATTCACTCCCAGTTAGGCTCACCTCAGCTTCTAACACACTTATATGTTGGGATCCCCCTGTCACACCAGAAATATAGATAGGTTCTGCCCCCTCATTCTTTGATGGCATCAGAGTACATTGTGCACCCATGTCCACTAAAGCTTTATACTCTAGTGGTTTTGATGTACCAGGCCACCTGATTCACACAGTCCAATAGACTCGGTTGTTCCTCTTCTCCACCTGGTTGGAGGCAGGGGGTCCTCTAATCCCGGTAGGAATCACTTGCATATTCTAAGAATGCCTTAGAGGTCCCTTCAAGAGGATCGGAGGCAGTATTAATTAGCTTGCTCTTTTTGGAAGATTTCCCACTGGAAACTGGGGCAGCATTCTTCTGAGAAGGGTTTCTTTGCAATTCACAGACTCGCGCAGCTAAGGATGAAGTAGACTTTGCATTTCACTGTTTTATGTCCTCCCCCAGTCATGTAAGTAAAACCAGAGGATGCTTTGTGGTGTCTACTTCCCAGATTCTCTCTCTTGGGCAGGGAGACGCTTGCTTCTAATAGCTGAAATACTAGGCTGCACGGGAGGGAAACGGGACAAGTTCCCTTGGAGTTGGTCAAGCCTTTGAGTCAGTTCCTCCGCAGCTGAAATACAGGTTTGTACATTAGAAGAGAGACTTCCTTCATATTACTGGACCAAGCTAACCAGTTCGTCCACTGCCTGTGCTTGGCCATCTCTCATGGCCCAGACTGACATTGCCAATGAGCTGGCATATGATGGTGATGCAGCTCATAGCAACTTTTTTCACATGGCTGGTGTACATGCTACCTCATCTGGGCCTGCAGTCTGGGGATTGTCATTTATATAAGTATAGAGCATTTCCAGCACAGCCAGTTCCCTCAGGTATTGGATGCATTTCTCCATGGCAATCCATCTTCGAAGATGATCTCTCATATCATCTCTGAGGGGGTACCTATCCCTTATACTTGCTAGAAGCCGTCTCCAGAGACTGAGATTTGTGCCAGTTTCCCCTTTAACCTTGTCAGTGCCCTCTTCCCTAGACAGGGATCCAAATTGCTTGGCTTCCCTGCATTCCAATTCCAGTATCGGAGCATCCAGGTGACAAGGGGCTCGTCTGGATGGTGGCTGTAGTCCTTCTGTATATCCCACAACTCACCCAAAAATAAAGATTGCTCTTCTTCTTGTTCCCATGATGGCCTTGGTTCATCCTCATCCTTTGCAAAATGAACTGTTTTCCTTGTGTACTTTTTCTGTATAGGTGTGACTGATACTGGCACAGGCTGGCTCTCTGATGCTACTGCCATGCCTCTTGGTCTGTTTGTAGGCCCAGAGACCTACTCTTCCTCTTCCCCTTCCTCTGTATGCTGAATGGCACTGGGAAGAGCTTTGATAGGGGTGGGCCAGACTCCAATACTTGGCAATAATTTGTGTCTCCCTGCAATTTTGGAGCTGACAACATCCTTTTATCAAACATTTCATCAGCTCATCAGGGTTTTGCAGTTGCTCAGGAGTGAAGTTCCAAAACACTGGAGGTGACCAGTAGGCCAAACACTGGCCCAGACTTTCCCACATACCCCGCCACTCATAATTATTCAACCTCAAGGGCAGGTTTCAAAATGGTATTCTTGGAAGAAATTTGTGATACTATGACCAAGACTAGGCTCACATTTAATAGACATAACATCAGAAGCTGTCTGGTGTTGGTGTCCCAAGGATAATTGAAACCCTCTAAAGGTGAATAAATGCTCTCTTCTGTTACATTCATCAGGTGAAATTGCTGATAAGTGATGACACTGTATGTGTAAACTGGACTAACCAAACAACTGGGTCAATAATCCACTTATACCATATCAGACATGTGAGTAAAAAACACAGTATGTGATGGTTTGAAACTGTCTCTTTAATTTTTTCTTTGCAAAGTTCAAACAGAGAAAGTGAAAGAGTGTAAATAAGTCACTATTGGGTGTAAGAAAGCAAAATAATGATTGCTCTAAACACTTCCATTGGATAGATAGAAATGTTTAAGAACTATTACTCAAAACAAAGTGGGGCACTCTGCACATTCTGCATTCTGCAGCCGGGGCAGTTGCTGGGCTGTCTGGCTGCTGTTTTCTTCTTCTCTTCTGGCAGAAGATAACACACTGACCTTGGCAGCTAAGTTAACAACTTTCTGCTTTAACTCTGCTTTCTGTCCAAGGGGGTCTGGGGGGGGGGAAGCAAAGGGAAATTTGTTGTGCTTTTCTGTTGATTGTATATATTTGTAAATGTTGTAAATTTTGTATATTTGTACATATTCATTGCATTTCATCATAGATTGTAGATTCTGCTTTGTAAATACAGCTTTCATTTGCTTCCAGACTGAGCTAGCCTGGTTATTGTCGGTGTGGGGGGAATTTCAGCTCACACTGACACACAGTAGCAGGGTAACCTTAAGCCATTTCACCAGGGTGACAAATACAAGCATCATGAAGGTTACCATAGGGTGTGCAAATAGAAAAAATGCATGAGAGGTCATATGAGAGCTTATGTAGTGCCACCAGAGAGTGAATGCTTTAACATGGAGGGAAACATATTAAAGGAAATATATAGGGCAAACAAATTTACTCTAACAGAATTGAATTCTTTGTGTATCTCAACTTGGCACTCTCAAGCTCCAGGTTGGGATGCCAAAAAAAGGAATGTAACAGGTTAACGCACGTTAAATGGGTTAACATGCCTGCTTCAGCCTCCCCTCCTCCTGCCCCTCTTTCCCTTTCCCCCAATGACAGGAGATGAAGAGAAGGAAAATAGAGAGTTTTAGTTGAGTTACACAAAATTATTTACTACTCTATTGGAGGGATATCAGATTACTCCAAAAGAGACAGGGAAGGAGAAAAAAAAGGAAAATGCTCAACTGAAATCGTACAGGAAACGTGCTGCACAAAATTGAAAACAAAAAGAAAGAAATCCCAGTCCCCCCCCCCCTCTTCCCCCCAGAACACAAACTACATAACATCTCACAAACATCTCACAAATCTCAGTCACACCTACTTTCTGTCACACAGCAAGCATTGCTCAGAATGGTGTAGGATATATATATGATGCAGCTCAAACCATTACAGTGGCATACTTTGCCCACCAGGTTCTCTACCTGAGCAAAAATATCTTACCTTAATTCAGCAGCCCAGATGGGTTTACTAGAAGTGCTGCCAGTTGCTTTGCTTCCATTGCTGCAGCCACCCCCACAGAGCATTTGCCACCATTCATGAGTCTGTATAGAGACAGAGGACTGTCCACCTTTCTCCTTAGCAATATCTAAAGCAAATTGAAGGGCTTTCATCTCTGCAAACTGACTTGATACACCTTTTCCCTCAGCAGCTTTGGCAACCCATTGTGTGGGACTCCATGCAGCAGACTTTCACCTTTGGTGTTTTCCTACAATACTGTTACCAAAAATATTGGATTCAAACTGTCTAAGACTAGTTTGAAGGTTTTAAGGGAGCAAAAAGGCATTTAATCAGCACTGGACATACAGGCAGATCTGTCCATAAAGTCTGCATCTACCGAAGAGAGTCCAGTTACAGCATTTAAAATACACATCAATACATATGCATAACTTTACCCAGAAATCATTAACATATTCATTAGTCCTTTAGAGCTCATGCTAATATATGAAAATGTCTATTCCGCATGCACACTCCCATACTTTGGTGAATTTTGGGGAGGGGGTTTCAGAAGAATCCCCTCTCTTCATCCCCTTCCAATGTCATTGTCACTCTGCTAGTTGATCCTTAGGTTCACACATGCTCAGAGCAGTGTGGACTCATTAGTGAAAGTCTTAATTGTTTAGAAGACTGTTCGTTCTTACCTTCAAGGATACTGCTTACTTCACAATTTTATCACCTTCCTTCTGCTTCACCTCCTTATCTGAAGCCTACATTTCTGTGTCACAAGGATGGTCTCTCCAGCTGTGTTCTGTGTTATCTCAAAAAAAAAAAGGTTAACAAGCTAACAATTATGTTTTTTCTACTGTGCTCCAGTTATTTCATTGGCTTATTCTATTTCATATTTATCTATAAAAACTCTACTCATTTCATTATCCATCAGTGAACAGGGCATATTGCTTCTCATTATCTGGCAGTTTGTTATATAGTGGGGCCTCCTCCACATGTGTTACCTTCTCCTTCTCTGCTGACATTCTGGCCAGTTTGTGATGACTTCCAATATTCCTGGGTAGCTACAGCTCCTTATTGGAGCCTGTTGTGTTATCAGTGCAACCCAAATACTCCACTGGGCATCATTTGCATGATGGGTAGAGGAGACCCTTCCTTTGAACATCTAGCCCAGCACCAGCAGTCAGGGTGCCAGGAGGAGCTGTGCTTCAGGCCAACCACTTCTGAGGCAGCTCAAACTCCTTCATATGCTGCCGGTATCTCTTTGTCAGTGTAGTTGGCCTCAGCGCCTTTGTATTCCTGACTATAAAATCCTAGGGGTTGGCTTCAAGTCTCCCTGGGTGCTCTCTGCCCAGTGGCTCCAGGTAGGCTCTATTCTTCCTAGCTACAGTGTAGAGCACATTTTTAATGTCTTGTCCTGCCTGAACTGGCATGAGGACTACTGCATGAGCCATCTCCTGTTTAATTTGTTCAAAGTTCTGCCCCTGCTCAGGGCCCTATTGAAAATCTTCCAGGTCCCTTGGTAGAGAGGGCTCATGATCAGGCTGTAGTCTGGGATATGCATCCTACAGAAACCCACAACATCCAAGAAAGCCTGGGTTTCCTTTTTACTGGTTGGCAGAGACATAGCTACTATATTGTTGATCATATCTATTGGGATCTGGTGATGCACATTTTGCCTTTTTATTCCTGAAACCTGAGTCTCCTGTGCAGATCCCTTGACCTTGCTTAATTTTATGGTGAAACTTGCCTTCAGAAAGATTTGGGCTGTTTTCATCCTTTACTCAAGAACTTCTGTGCTGCCCCATACGATGATGTCATCAATGTATTGCAGGTCTTCCAGAGCTCCACCCTGTTCCAGTACAGTCTGGATCAGTCCATGGGAAACGGAGGGGCTGTGTTTCCATCCTTAGGGCAGTCGATTCCAGGTATACTGGGTGTCATTCCAAGTGAGAGCAAACTGTGGCCTGTACTCTGATATTCTAGAAATAGAAAAGAACATGTTAGTGTGGTGTACCACTTTAGCTGCCATGTCTGGAATGGCAGCACTCAGCAGTGGTGTAACTTCTGTGATTATTCAGGCCACAGTAGTCTACTGTCAGTCTCCATTCTCCATTAGACTTCCCCACTGGCCATATGGGGCTGTTGAAGAATGAATGAGACTGATCTCTGTCTCTCCAGATGAAAAATTAGCTTATGAATAGAAATCAGGGAATTTCTGCTGGTGCAATATTGCTGCCAGTGCACCATTGTGGTACTGATTGACACCTGCTGTTCTTTAATGTTTAGCAGCTCCACCACAGAAGGGTCCTCTGAGAGACTGGGAAAGGTAAACAACTGTTCAATTTCCATTGTCTCCAAGGCAGCTATACCAAAGGCCCACTGGTATCCTTTTGGGTCCTTGAAATACTCTGTTCTGAGCCAAGGATGCTCAGAGCCTCTGAGCCAGTCACAATGGGATGTTTATGACATTCATTTCCAGTTAGACTCACTTCCTTCAATACATTCAGCTGTTGGGATTCCCCTGTTACCACAGAAATATAGAGAGATTTGACCCCTCTGTAGTTTGATGGCATTGGGTACACTTGTACACCAGTATCTACTAAAGTCTTATACTCCTGTGGGCCTGATGTGCCGGGCCATTGGATCCACAGAGTAAACTCAATTGTCCCTTTCTTCCACCTGGCTGTAGGCAGGGCCCTTCTAATCCTGATCAGAATTGTCCCCTTCTTGTGAAAATTATTTGGAAGTCCCTTCAAGAGAATCAGGACTAAGATCTCTGTTTGGGGAATATCCCACTGGAAAGTGGGATGGCATTCTCCTTGGAAGAGTCTTGTTTTGTGACTGTTTTCACAGGTTTGCAGATTGCATTGGGTTGGAAGGGACCCTCAAAGGTCATCTTGTCCAACCCCCCCCCTGCAGTGAGCAGGGACACCTCCAACTAGATCAGGCTGCCCAGCGCCACATCGAGTCTGATCCTGAATGTCTCCAGGGACAACCACATCCCTGGGCAACCTGTTCCAGTATTTCACCACTCTTATTGTAAAGAACTTCTTCCTTATGTCCAACCTAAATCTACACTGCTCCAGTTTCTAACCATTGTCCCTCATCCTATCGCTACAAGCCCGTCTAAACAGTTCTTCCCCATCCTTACTGTAGGTCCCCTTCAGATATTCCCTCACAACTCATGTACTTGTGCAGCTAGGATCTACATGGGTTTTCCATCTCACTTCCTCATGTCCTATCTATGGTCATGTAAGTAAAACCACAAGGCACGCTGTGGTGGGTTGAAATTACCCCCCAACATTAAATTGCCAGACCAGAGCAGTTGGAAGCAAATGAAGCTGTATTTACAAGCAAAACTACAATCTAAAATGAAATGCAATTAATATGTACAAAATATACAATATTTACAGGTATTTACAATTTATAAACAGCACAAGAACCCCCCCTAGCAAAGAACCAGGGGGGTAATAATAGCTTCCCCACTCCCTGCCCCCTTCCCCCTACTCCCTGTACACAAGGGACAAGAGAAAGAGAGTTGTTTGTTAGTACTTAGCCACAACAAAGAACACAGCCAAGGTCAGCAAAAGCCAGCAGAAGCACCAGCCAGAGCGGAGGAAGCAAAAAAAAGAGTGAAAGTTAGTTTGCCTATCTAAGTTTCATAGAATCATAGAATAGAATCAGTCAGGGTTGGAAGGGACCACAAGGATCATCTAGTTCCAATCCCCCTGCCACGGGCAGGGACACCTCACACCAGATCAGGCTGGCCAGAGCCTCATCCAGCCTGGCCTTAAACACCTCCAGGGATGAGGCCCCAACCACCTCCCTGGACAACCCATTCCAGGCTCTCACCACTCTCATGGTGAAGAACTTCTTCCTCACGTCCAGTCTGAATCTCCCCACTTCCAGCTTTATTCCATTCCCCCTAGTCCTATCACTACCTGACATCCTAAAAAGTCCCTCCCCAGCTTTCTTGTAGGCCCCCTTCAGATATTGGAAGGCCACAAGAAGGTCACCTCGGAGCTGCCTTTTCTCCAGCCTGAACAGCCCCAACTCTTTCAGTCTGTCCTCATAGGAGAGGTGCTCCAGCCTTCTGATCATCCTGGTGGCCCTTCTCTGGACACGTTCCAGCATGTCCATATCCCTCTTGTAATAGGGGCTCCAGAACTGGATGCAGTACTCCAGGTGGGGTCTCACCAGAGCTGAGTAGAGGGGGAGAATCACCTCCCTTGACCTGCTGGCCACAATTCTCTTGATGCAGCCCAGGATCTGGTTGGCTTTCTGGGCTGACAAGTGCACATTGACAGCTCCTGTTGAGCTTCTCGTCCACCAGCACCCCCAAGTCCCTCTCCTCAGGGCTGCTTTCCAGCCAGTCACTGCCCAGCCTGTATTTGTGCTTGGGATTGCCTCGACCCAGATGCAGGACCCTGCACTTGGTCTTGTTGAACCTCATGAGGTTGGCTTGTGCCCACCTCTCCAGGCTGTCAGGATCCCTCTGGATGGCATCCCTTCCCTCCAGCGTGTCTGCTGCACCACACAGCTTGGTGTCATCAGCAAACTTGCTGAGGGTGCACTCAGTGCCACTGTCCATGTCACCCACAAAGATGTTGAACAAGACTGGTCTCAGGACTGATCCCTGAGGGACTCTGCTTGTCACTGGCCTCCACTGGGACATGGAGCCATTGACAGCCACTCTTTGGGTGCGGCCATCAAGCCAGTTCTTTATCCATCTTGTGGTCTACCCATCAAACCTATGTGTCATCCGTTTGGAGACCAGGATGTGGTACAGGACAGTGTCGAAGGCTTTGCTCAGGTCCAGATAAATGACATCAGTTGCTCTCCCCTCATCTATTAATGTTGTCACCTGTTCATAGAAGGCCACCAGGTTTGTCAGGCAGGATTTGCCCTTGGTGAAGCCATGCTGACTGTACCAAATCACCTCTTCACTATTCTTCTGTCTCAGTAGTGCCTCCAGGAGGATCTGCTCCATGATCTTACCAGGCACAGAGGTGAGACTGACTGGCCTGGAGTTCCCTGGTTCTTCCTTCTTACCCTTTTTGAAAATGGGAGTAATGGCAGATACCTGTCCAATGGGATTATTTGGAACTTATCATTATTTTCCTTTTTACACCCAATGGTAATTTATTTACATTCTACTACTTTCTGTTCAAGATCTGTGGAAAATTTTCAAGGCACAGCCTGAAACTACCAAACACCACATGGTGCGTATCTTCCAGATTCTCTCTCTTGGACAGGCAAATGTCTACTCCAATAGCTGACATATGGGCCCATACAGGTGAGGAGCAGGACATGTCCTCTTTGAACTGCTCGAACTCCCAGGACAGTTCCTCTACAGCTGAAATGCAGACAAGTACAAAGGAAGAGTGACTTCATATTGTTGAAGTTGGCCAGCCAATTCATCCACTGTTTCTCCTTGGCTGTCTTTCCATGCACTTTGTAGAAACTTCTGCCACATGGTTAGTGTACATAGGATTTCATCTAGGTTTGTAAGTAACTGCTCATCATTCAGATCATTATAAATCAACTTCAACATAGGTAATTCTCTCAGGTACTGGATACCTTTCTCCATGGTGGTCCACTTGCCTAGGTGACATGTAACAGCATCCTTGAAGAAGTACCTTTCCTTCATGCCTGACAGAAGTCACCTCCAAAGGCTGAGGGCTTCTGTCAGTTTTCCAGTCAGTTTGTCAATGCCCCCAAGACAGGGGATTCCAACTGCTTGGCTTTCTTGCCCTCTAATTACAAAACATTTGGCCCATTATCACAGCATCAGAGCAGCCAGATCATAATGTGCTCACCTGGATGGCAGCTGAAATCCTTTTGCGTATCTCACAGCTTGCTCTGGGATAGCAATCAAGTGATTACCTCTGCCTCTTCATCCTTTGTGAAACAAACTAATTCTTTTGTATTTTTCTGTATAGGGGTGACTGATACTGGTGCAGCTTGGTTTTCTGGTGCAGCTGCTGTGCCTGTTCCTGGGGTTTGAGTAGCTAGAGTGCCTGTTGGTATGTTTTTATGTTCAGACCTTCTCCTTTCTGTGTGCACTGAATAGTGGTGATAAATACTGGGTAGGCAAGGGCCAGGCCCCAGCACATTGCAGTGATTTGTGTCTCTTGGGAATTACCTGGTTGACTACATACTTTTTCCAAATATTTTACTTGTTTGTTAGGATTCTACACTTGTTCAGGGATGAAATTCCAAAACATTGGAGGTGACTACTGTCCTAGGCACTTGCACATACTCTCCCACACACCCTGCTACTCATAACTATCCAGCCTTGGGACAGATCCCTGAGTGATACTCTTGGAAAAAATTTGTGTAATCCTAAACAAGACCTGGGACATGTTCAGGAGACATAGCAACAAGAGCAGGCTGACTTGGGCATCTCAAGGATATTTAAAATTTTCAAAAGCTGAGAAAGTGTCCTCCCTTGTCTTGCCCATAGATTGAATGAAATTACTAATAAGCAACAACACTGCACACAAATAGCAGTTCAACCTAGTGACTAATTCAAAATTACCCAATGCAGCAACATAATAGTCCTGATCTGGTTTTCCGAGATGATAAATATCATCACAAGGAGTACATAAGGATTTACAAAACACAACCATGTAAGCAAATAGACCAACATTGTAAATGTGCTATTTAGCTAATATAGAAAATGTGTATGAGAAAGTCATTTTAACATGTTTTGGGTGGATTTCTTCTTATCTCAACCTTCAAGCCCCATGTTCATCACCAAAAAGGACTGTCATGGTTTCAGGCCCAGATGGCAGCTGAGCCCTATGCAGCCTTTCCAAAAAAATACACACACACCCCACCCCCCCCCCGCCCAGTGGAATAGAAAGGAAAATTGGGAGAAAAAGACAAAATTACATGGGTTGAGTTAAGGAGAACAGCACAAAGAGAAAAAAACATCTAGAATAACAATAACACTAATGAAATAGTGATACAAAATGCTGCACTGACTATGATGAGATGTCCCAGCCTGACCCATCCACCTGATTCTGTCCCACCGTGCTACTGCTTCCTCCTCAAAACACCAGTCCCAGCCAACCCTCCCCTTATATAGCAAGCATGACATCAATATGGTATTGAATGCATCATTGAGCTTATGGGTACTGGTGGACAAAAAGCTGGACATGAGCCAACAATGTGCACTTGCAACCCAGAAGGTCAGTTACATCCTGGGCTGCATCAAAAGCAGTGTGGCCAGCAGATCGAGAGAGATGATTCTGCCACACTACTCTGCTCTTGTGAGACCTCACCTGGAGTAGTGTCCAGCTCTGGGGGCATCAACACAAGAAGGACATGGAGCTGCTGGAGCAGGTCCAGAGGAGTGCCACAAAGATGATCAGAGGTCTGGAGTGCCTCTCCTACAAAGACAGGCTGGGAGAGTTTGGATTGTTCAGACTGGAGAAGAGAAGGCTCTAGGGAGACCTTATAGCAGCATTTCAATATCTGAAGGGGACTTACAGGAAGGCTGGGGAGGGACTGTTTAGAAGGGCTTGTAGCAATAGGACAAGGGGCAGTGGTTTTAAACAAGAGCAGGATAGATTTAGGTTGGACATAAAGAGGAAGTTCTTCACAACGAGGGTAGTAAAATACTGGAACAGGTTGCCCAGGGATGTGGTGGAAGCCCCATCCCTGGAGACATTCAAGGTCAAACTTGATGGCGCCCTGAGGAACCTGATCTATTTGGAGATATCCCTGCTCACTGTAGGGGGGGGTTGGACAAGATGAACTTCAAGGGTCCCTTCCAAGCTGATGCATTCTATGATTCTATGGATTGGAGAGTGATGGAAAGTTTAAATGGAAAAGCAATTGGTGTTTTACAGAAACTACAAAGCATAGTGGCAAAGATATCCCAAAGCATACAGAGTCCCTTATACAACACCCAAAGGCCTCCTAACTCTTCCCTTCTTCCCACCTGAGGGTCTACCCAAAACCCCCCAGGGCTCTTTCTTCCCCCCCACACTGCTAGGCTAGTCTCAGGCTGGCCAGGTCTGAAACTGTCCCCCCCCCCCCCCCTTCTCCTCCCGGCATTAGGCCTAGACAGGCCTAAGAGGCCTTGAGATACTCCCCCACCATTACCCGATAGGGAGCAGCTCCCACGGGAGCAGAGAGGGAAGAAAGGAAGAGAATGACTTTGCAGATGGATTTATAGGGTGCAGGATTTATGGGTAGAAATACACCGTTTCCTGTGTCCACCTTATTGGGTTGGACACTCGGAACACCAGAGGTGTAACTTATGTAGCAGTAACAGGAGGCACCCAGCCTAAACTGCCACAGCTGCTACTAATTGGTCTTGTTCCACTGCTGCAGCTGTCCCTAGAGGGCATTAGCCACTATCCATGAGTCAATACAGAGATAAAGTACTTGATCAGCAGTTTCTAGGGCTAGTTGGATGGCTTTCACTTCTGCAAATGATCTTGACTCATATTCTCATTCGGTGGATTCAGGATCTTGTTGTGTAGGACCAAACACAACAGCTTTCTACTTCTGATGGTTTTCTACCACACAACAGGGTCTGTCAGCAAACAGAACAATGCCTTTTATCTTCTGATAACTCATTATATGGTGGTGCCTCTTGGGCACAAGCCATCTCCTCAGGCAATGCTCTGAAATTTCTGCCTGCTGGCCAGTCCATGATTTCTTCCAGGATTCCTGGGTGGTTGGAGTTCCCCAGCTGAGTTTGTTGTGTGATCAACGCTACCCACTTACTCCATGTGGCACTGGTTGTGTGATCTGTAGAGAAGATGTTTCCTCTGAACATCCAGTGTAGCATGGGCATTCACGGTGCCAAGAGGAGTTGTGGTTTTGTATCAACAACTTCTGAAGCAGCTGAAACCCCTCTCATATGCTACTAGTATCTCTTTTTCCATCAGGGTGTAGTGGGCTTCTGATCCTCAATACCCCCAGCTCCAAAACCCGAGAGGTAAACCTTGGGTTTTTCCTGGTGTTTTCTGCTAGAGACTCCAGGTGAGACCATGATCCCTGGCTGCAGCGTAGAGTACATTTTGCACAGCTGGTCCTGTCTGGACAGGCCTAAGGGTACCAGTTACCTCTTGCTTCATCTGATTAAAACCTTATTTGTTGCTCAGGATCCATCCTGGTTTTGGCTGGAACAGAGTTAATCTTCTTCCTAGTAGCTGGGACAGTGCTGTGTTTTGGATTTAGTGTGAGGACAACATTGATAACACACTGATGTTTTATTTTTTGCTAAGTAGTGCTTATCTTAAGTTAAGGATTTTTCAGTTTCTTGTGCTCTGCCAGTGTAGAGGTCCATGAAAAGCTGGGGGGAACCTTAACCAAGACAGCTGACCTGAACTAGCCAAAGGGATATATCCTGCATTTGAGCTGGAACAGCTCTGGCTGGAGGACAGAATGTATTTTATCCCAAAGGAGTAAATAAAAATGCTCACACAGAATTGGAAGTTAAATAGAAATAATATTTACAAAAGTAAAAGTACAAAAGGTATTAAGGGAAAAGGAGATATATATATATATAAAATCAGAATCGGCCCTGGCCTTGCCCCCTGGCTAAGCCCAAGGTAGGCCTTGCTACGCAGCAAGAAATACAGCTCCCACCAGCAAATCCTCCCCCATGCTGCAAGCGAAATCAAAAACCACACACCTGGAGCAGAGAGAGAGAATTGTGGAAGCGCTGTCTCTTAGAGAAATACAGGAAGAGGGAATAGAATAGCAATTTACAATATCCTGTGCCTCCCTCTTAGGACTTTCTAGTCCCCTGGAGGACTTTTATCTTAATGGTTTTACAATTAATCCTTAACCTGCAACACCATGACAGGGCCCCTCTGCTGGTATAAAGTTAATTTTCTCCATAGTAGCTGATATGGGGCTATGTTTTAGATTTGTGCTGGAAACAGTATTGATAATTCAGGAATGTTTTCCTTATTAATTAACAGTGTTTATACAGAGTTAATGCCTTTTCTGCTTCTCACACTACCCCACGAGTGAGTAAGCTGGAGGTGCAAAAGAAGTTGGGAGGGGACACAACTGGGACAGCTGAATCCAACTGACAAAAGGGATATCCCATAATATATGATGTCATGCACAGCAATAAAACTAGGGGCAAGGTTTGCAGCACATCTATTACTTGGGGTCTGGCTGGGCATCAGTCAGTTTCATAGATTCATAGAATAACAGGTTGGAAGGGACCTCAAGGATCATCTACTCCAACCTTTCAGGGTAAGAATATAGTTTAAACGAGATGGCCCAGCACCCTGGGCCTTGAAGCTGTCTAATGTAGGGAAATCCACCACCTCCCTTGGGTGGTGTTTATTCCAATGTCTGATAGTCTGAATGGTGAAAAAAAATTTCCTGGCATCCAGTCTGAATCTCCCCAGTAGCAACTTGTACCCATTACCCCTTGTCTTTACAATGTGACTCTGTAAAAAGGGAGTCTCCCTCTTCATGATAGCTGCCCTTTATGTACTTGTACATAGTTATGAGGTCTCCCCAAGCCTTCTCTTCTCAAAGCTGAACAAACCCTCTTGGCCTTCCTTCATATGACAGGTTTCCAAGTCCTCTGCTCATTCTTGTGGCCCTTCTCTGGACCCTTTCCAGCCTGTCCACATCCTTCTTGTATAGCAGTCACCAAAACTGTACACAGTAAACAAGGTGTGGCCTGACCAGCTTGTGTGTCTTGAAGGTCTTTTCCAACCTGGTTAATTCTGTTAATTCTGTGATACATTAGTAATTTTTGAATCAGGGAGTGCAGGGACTGTGCAAAGTACACACACTGCTACCTCCCTACTGCTACTGGATTTGGGGTCTATATTTGACCTGAAAGACCCTACAGTGCCATTTGGAAGGCACCAGGTCCATCCACTTAAAACATCAAAGCCTAAAATATTTTCATGATGATTTTTAATTGCACCTAGAAGCCATAAATTTCCCTTAGCAGTCAGACATATAACACTCCTTCACAACAGATCTTAACTTTCCGATGTCCAGAATGCACTCCCAGCTTTTTGACATCCTTCTGTGTTAATGTTGAAATTTCTACTCAATCACATAATTGTTTTCTTTAGAAAAGACCTCTAAGATCATGGAGTACAAGAATCAACCTAACACCACCATGACCATTAAACCATGTCGCAAAGTGCCATGTCCACACATTTCTTGAACACTTCCAGGGACAGTGACTCCGCCACCTCCCTGGGTAACCTATTCCAACGCCTGACCACCCTTTCTGTAACAAATTTTTTCCTAATATCCAATCTAAACCTCCCCTGGAATAATTCCAGGCCATTTCCTCTCGTCCTATCACCTGATATACAAAAGAGGAGACTGAACCCCACCTCACTACAGCCTCCTTTAATGTAGTTGTAGAGAGCAATGAAGTCTCCCCTCAGCCTCCTCTTTTCCAGACTAAAAAATCCCAGTTCCATCAGCTGTTACTAGTAAGACTTGTTCTCTAGACCCTTTACCTGTTGTAAACTGAATTTCCTGTTGCCCCCCCTGATCCAGGGTTCCATTTGGTGATGAATGAAATGCACAAACCCCATTGCTGCTCCACAACAGAATTCCAGAAATGCAGAGTAGAGCATCTCAGAAGTCCTTTATTACAACATTGCAGAATCCCCAGCATCAGAATATCAAGTGTCCTTAACAGAAGTCCCAGAAGCCCTTAACAGAAGTAGTAGTCCCTGACAGAATCTCAGTATTGCCTCAAGTAGCTGATTTTTATATACTTGCTTATCTTTCACATTAAACCACCAATAAAATTCAGACCCATATACAAACTAAAAATATTCCCCTATATAAAGTATTAAAAATAGCTCCATATAAAAGCAAGTCCAGCATGCCCGAAGGTCCATCTTCTGCAGGATGTTTTCTTTTGACACTCACAATGTTTTGTTTTCTTCTCCGTAAACAAGTTCACAGCTTGTAGTTGTTTGCAGAAAGAGCAGCTGCCACATTCACCAGCTTTGTTGCCCTTCTCTGGACATGCTCTGGACAACTTCTTGTAGTGTGAGCCCTGAAACTGAACACAGTATTCAAGGTGTGGCCTCACCAGCACCGAGTATGGGGGCACGATCACTTCCTACTCCTGCTGGTCACCCTATTGCTGATCCAGGCCAGGACGCTGTTGACTTTCTTGCCCACTTGAGCACATTGATGCCTCATGTTTAGACAGTTGGTAACCAACACCCCCAGTTCCTTTTCCACCAGGAAACTTTCCATCCATTCTCAGAGTAACTAAAGCATCTTTGGGTTATCAAAACTTTTCAGTACAAATCCTAAAACATAATCTTTTATTAGCTGCTATAAAGAAATTTAACTCTGTCCCAGCCAAAACCAGTACAGAACCTTAGGGTCCTCTTGGGGCTCTCTTTCCCTCTTAACAGAGTGGGAGAGGAGCGGCTCCATGCTGTGCCTCTGACAATCAAGGCGTTGACCTGCAGAAACAAGGAGGGAGACAGGTTTTCTTCAAAGTTTTGGAACCAGGAAGCTGCTCTCTCCACAGTTGGTGTATCTTAATCTGGACAATACGTTGTTGCCAAGGCATTAGAATGACACTGTTGTGTTTTGGACCACCTTCCTCCACATGTCATCCAGATCTTTGGAGACATCTTTGTCGTTTGTGTCCTCGATTTCCAGGACTGCTAAGTATATCAGATGTTTTTGTCCATAGTAGTCCACCTTCCTGAGGAGTTCACAAGATCTTCCTTGAATAGATATTTTGCCTTCACACTGGAAAAGAGCTGCCTCCTGAGACTTGCAAATTGCTGCCTTTTTTCTAATTCCTCTGCCAATTCTCTGGTCCCTAGCAAGGGATTGCAATTTTTGGGCTTTCCTTGATGACTGTTGGCCTCACTATCCCAGCATTGGAGCAGCCAGGCATCAATCTGCTCACCTGGCTGGCAGCTGTAAACTTTCTCTGTCTCAAAGATTTTTCAAGGTCAAGGACCAGGTAGTTTTCCCTTCTTATGTAATTTCTCTCAGTTCTTCCTCCCATTTCTTTGCCCCCTTTACCCCCCGGAGTAAATTTACCACACCTTGCTCAGAGTTTTGGAAGTAAAATGAAATTATATTTACAAATTAAAACTAAATATAAAAGTATAAAATGCAATAGACATGTACAAGGTATACTTACATATATTTTACTGCTCAACAACAGCACAAAACCACCACCCCTGGACAAAAGACCCAGGGAGCTATATTAACAGCCAGCCTGCTGTCTCTCCCTCCCCCCTGTACCTTATATAGCCAAAATAGAAGACAGTTCAGTTGGCATGCAAGGTCAGAGATAAAGCAACCAGAAGCAAAGCAAGAGAAGCCCAGAGAGAAGAGAGATAAGTTTTGTGCTACAAAATATAAGATATTCAGCAGACCGATCAAATGAGATAAATTTATCATTTATTATTCTGTGTCCAATCGCTAAAACTGTTTATCCGTAAACTCAAGTTCTCTGCATAAACCAGGCATAGCCTTAAAACAGTAACAGGACACCAGGCAAAGGTGGGTTCCCTGAGTGAGCAAACAGACCCAGCGAACAGGGCATGGCAGTTTGCATGGTGGTTTGCACAGGAAGCACTGAAAGCCTACCAACTCAGCCAGGAAGCAATGGTAACCTGTGGCAGTTTAGGCTGGGTGCCCCCTGCCACTGCTACATGAGATACACCTCTGGTGTCCCAGGTGCCCACCCAATAGGGGTGGACACAGGAAACAGCGTATTTCTACCCATAAATCCTGTGCCCTATAAATCCATCTGCAAAGTCATATTCTTTCTCTTTCTTCCCTCTCTGCCCCCGTGGGAGATGCTCTCTCTTATCGGGTAACGGTGGGGGAGTATCTCAGGCCCCTTAGGCCTGACTAGGCCTAATGCCAGGAGGAGAATGGGCTAAAGCTTATCCTCGGGGCTTCCAGTCCTCTCGACTGGGCTTACGACACTGGTAGCTTTCACCGAAGGGATCTCCTTTGCGGGTTCCTCGAGCAGCTCGGGATCTGGCTTCTTTCCGTGTTGCAGAGGCCTCTACTATGTTTGCATGTGGGAGTGAGAAGACTTAGGGGCTGCAGTCTTACGTAGCTTGAGCAAAGCGAGAGAAAGCAAAAGGAGAGAGCAAATTGATAAACAAGTGGAATAGTACTTATAGATTTCTCGAGGCTGGATCTGGCCAATGGGCACACTTGTCAACAACCTGCTTTGACCTATGGAAAGGATGAAGCTAGAATTATGCCCTTAGATGGAAAGAGCATGAGTATGCCATGCGATGGGTGCATGTAGGTGCTTGCCCCTTAGGAGACAGGTTGGAGCCTGGGCCCTTCTCCTCCTCTCCTGAAAGGAGGGTGGAAAGGGGGGACTTACCAAAACATGTTGGGACAAGTTTGCTGGTATTTGGGGGCATAATTCTGGGCATATGGTGCCTTCACCACACTGGAATGCTGTCATGGATGGCTATGTCCTTTTTACAGAATCATAGAATCAGTCAGGGTTGGAAGGGACCACAAGGATCATCTAGTTCCAACCTCCATGCCATGGGCAGGGACACCTCACACTAGATCAGGCTGGCCAGAGCCTCATCCAGCCTGGCCTTAAACACCTCCAGGGATGGGGCCCCAACCACCTCCCTGGACAACCCATTCCAGGCTCTCACCACTCTCATGGTGAAGAACTTCTTCCTCACATCCAGCCTGAATCTCCCCACTTCCAGCTTTATTCCATTCCCCCTAGTCCTATCACTACCTGATATCCTAAAAAGTCCCTCCCCAGCTTTCTTGTAGGCCCCCTTCAGATATTGAAAGGCCACAATAAGGTCACCTCGGAGCCTTCTCTTCTCCAGCCTGAACAGCCCCAACTCTTTCAGTCTGTCCTCATAGGAGAGGTGCTCCAGCCCTCTGATCATCCTGGTGGCCCTTCTCTGGACACGTTCCAGCATGTCTATATCCTTCTTGGAATAGGGGCTCCAGAACTGGACGCAGTACTCCAGGTGGGATCTCGCCAGAGCTGAGTAGAGGGGGAGAATCACCTCCCTTGACCTGCTGGCCACACTTCTCTTGATGCAGTCCAGGCTCTGGTTGGCTTTCTGGGCTGCAAGTGCACATTGACAGCTCCTGTTGAGCTTCTCATCCACCAGCACCCCCAAGTCCCTCTCCTCAGGGCTGCTTTCTAGCCAGTCACTGCCCAGCCTGTATCAGTGCTTGGGATTGCCTCGACCCAGATGCAGGACCCTGCACTTGGTCTTGTTGAACCTCATGAGGTTGGCTTGTGCCCACCTCTCCAGCCTGTCAAGGTCCCTCTGGATGGATCCCTTCCCTCCAGCGTGTCTGCTGCACCACACAGCTTGGTGTCATCAGCAAACTTGCCGAGGGTGCACTCAATGCCACTGTCCATGTCACCGACAAAGATGTTGAAAATAGGCCAACAAGGCGAGGTGATGAAGTTGCTCTTTATATGAGAGAGCAATCAGTATTCTGTTCCTACCGCACAAGATCCTGAACTCCAGCATGTCATGGTTGCTGCAGTCAAGGCTGCCCTCAACCTTCACTGCTTCAACCAGACCCTCCTTGTTAGTGAGTGTCGATGCTGGCGGCGGAGGAAAAAACCACTAAGATGTCTCAAGCATCAGCAACAACCAACAACTTTATTAACACACATCATGGCTTGTATATTCTTCTTTCTGTCCACCAACCCTTTGCCCTTAAGCAATTGGCTTAGGCTTGCAGCCCACACCATCTCTCCCCCTTCCTGGTAGGCAGGGGAGTACTCTTGCTTCTTCCTTTGTTATTCACAGATATTCTTCCCTGGAGCTGTTTACATTCCTGAATCAAGGGCAAAGCTGCAATTCATCAAGGCAGATGAGGTTGCTAAACCCCTCTCTATTACATTCCAAAAGTCCTGGCAGTCTGGAAAAAAGTCCCCGCTGACTGGAAAAGGGGACCCCCATTTTCAAAAAGGGTAAGAAGGAAGAACCAGGGAACTGCAGTCCAGTCAGTCTCACCTCTGTGCCCGGTAAGATCATGAAGCAGATTCTCCTGGAGGCACTACTGAGACAGAAGAATAGTGAAGAGGTGATTTGGTACAGTCAGCATGGCTTCACCAAGGGCAAATCATGCCTGACAAACCTGGTGGCCTTCTATGAACAGGTCACAACAAGCAACCAATATCAATTATTTGGACCTGAGCAAAGCCTTCGAGGCTGTCCCGTACCACATCCTGGTCTCCAAACTGGTGAAACATGGGATTGATGGGTGGACCACTAGATGGATAAAGAACTGCCTTGATGGCCGCACCCAAAGGGTGGCTGTCAATGGCTCCATGTCCCAGTAGAGGCCAGTGACAAGTGGAGTCCCTCAGGGATCAGTCCTGGGACCAGTCTTGTTTAACATCTTTGTTGGTGACATGGACAGTGGCACTGAGTGCACCCTCAGCAAGTTTGAAGACCAGACCAAGCTGTATGGTGCAGCCAACATGCTGGAGGGAAGGGATCCCTCCAGAAGGACGTTGACAGGCTGGAGAGGTGGGCCCATGACAACCTCATGAGGTTCCACAAGACCAAGTGCAGGGTCCTGCATCCGGGTCAGGGCAATCCCAAGCACTGATATAGGCTGGGCAGTGACTGCTGCTTGAGAGCAGCCCTGAAGAAAAGGACTTGGAGTTGTTGGTGAATAAGAAGCTCAATATGAGCCACCAGTGTGCACTTGCAGCCCAGAAAGCCAACCAGATCCTGAGCTGCATCAATAGAAGTATGGCCAGCAGGTCGAGGGAGGTGATTCTCCCCCTCTACACCGCTCTGGTGAGACCCCACCTGGAGTACTGCATCCAGTTCTGGAGCCCCTATTACAAGAAAGATATGGACATGCTGGAACATGTCCAAAGAAGGGCCACAAGGCTCTGAGACGACCTTATTGTGACCTTCCAGTATCTGAAGGGGGCCTACAAGAAAGCTGGGGAGGGACTTTTTAGGACGTCGGGTAGTGGTAGGACTAAAGGGAATGGATCCAAGCTAGAGGAGGGTGGATTTAGGTTAGATTTTAGAAAGAATTTCTTCACCATAAGGGTGGTGAGACACTGGAACAGGTTGCCCAAAGCGGTGGTTAGGGGCTGACTTGCTGGAAAATAGCTCTGTGGAAAAAGACCTGGGAGTCCTGGTGGATTGAGCATGAGCCAGCAATGTGCCCTTGTGGCCAAGAAGGTCAATGTCATCCTGCTGTGCATCAAGAAGTGTGGCCAGCAGGTTGAGGGAGGTTCTCCTCCCCCTCTACTCTGCCCTGGTGAGTACTGTGTCCAGTTGCAAGCTTCCCAGTTCAAGAAGGACAGGGAACAACATGAGAGGGTACAGCAAAGGACTGTGAAGATGATTAGGGGACTAGAACATCTCTCTTATGAAGAAAGGCTGAGGGACTTGGGGCTTTTTAGCCTAGAGAAGAGAAGACTGAGGGGGGATCTTATCAATGCTTATAAATACCTAAAAGGTGTGTGTCAAGAGGATGGGGCTAGTGTTTTTTTCAGTGGTGCCCAGTAACAGGCACAAACGTGGACATAGGAAGCTCCATCTAAACATGAGGAGGTGGTACTTTACTTTAAGGGTAGTAGAGTACCAGAAGAGCCTGCTCAGAGACGTGGTGGAATCTCCATCTCTGGAGGCATTCAAAACCCACCTGGACTCAATTCTGTGTTGCCTGTTCTAGGCAAAGTTTCTCTGGTAGGGGGGGGGCGGGTTGGACTAGATGATCTCCAGAGGTCCCTTCCAACTCCTGCAATTCTGTGATTCCTCCCTTACTAATGGATGATATGAACCTCTTGACCTCCTTGTCCACTGTTTCTTTTTAACTGCTGGGGCAATTACTGTAATTGTTGTTGTTTTGGTCACTATCACAACCATGATGTCCTCAGATGTGGTTTGTTTCCTTCCTCAATTGTTCTCAGATGTAGTTTGGAGCCCGATGTCAATTATGTCATTCTCAGAGGTGTTTTGGTTCCCTGCCTTAACCATAGTCTTCTGATAGCACTGAACTGTGGCTCAATAGGTCCAGGCCAAGCCCCAGTACAATGCTAGAAGCTGCTGGCTTTCATTGGGGTAGGCAAAGCACTCTTCTATCAGGTGGTGTGTCACTTCCTCAGGGTCATTTGCCTGTTCAGGTGTTAAGTCCCAGGCTGTGGGAGGTGATAACTGTCCTAGGCACATGCCCAAATTCTTTCACACACTGTACCACCCTGGTACTGACTGACTCAGGTTGTGTTTCAGTTTGTTCTCACCCAAAAGTTGTCTCCTCTTATGTCAGGACAATAGCAGATTCTACAAGACTCATAATATGCTAATTGTTAATTAGTATTATTTAACATCTCATATAAGGATGAACAAGAACCTTGGCAAGCCTGCATAATAAAACCACTGGCATCAATCTTGGATGAGAAGGAGGAGATGTATTCCCTCATCCTCTCCACAGGATAGTTTCCCTGAGACAGTAAGACATCAATGCCAGGGCCATTGCCATGTTCCTAAGATCAACAAAATAGATAAGCAGTGTAGCCAGAAAACTCCATGACCCACACAGAAGCCTGCTACTTAATGATGACTATAGATATAGCACTCTCATTTCAAAACTGCTGTTGGTTCATGCCCTGTTTTTGATGCCACAAAGGACTGTGGTGGGCTGACTTTGTCTGGCTACTAGGTGCCCACCAAGCCACTTTATCACCCCACCCCCCCTCAGCAGGACAGGAGAGGAAAAAGTACAATGGAAAAGGTTGAGATAAAGGCAGTTTAATGAAGTAAAGCAATGGCTA
>NW_026539096.1:0-25554 GCF_027791375.1 Indicator indicator | reverse complement strand
TCTTATCTCTTTATCTCAACCCCGAGTTTTTGTGTGTTTCTTTTCCCTCACTTCTGTTTTGGGGAAGCAGGCAGGTTAACCCTTGCAATTAAACCATTACAGATGCTGACAGAAAATGATGCTGCAAGACCTACTGCATTGGTTTAAGCTGACTGGCCCCACTCGAAGGGAATGAAGGACAGGGGATGGGGCTATCCCTCCACCGCACCCCAGAGTGGCACAGTGCAAACTGGGTTGTTATTCCACACCATACTAACACCATGCTCACTGCATGACAGGAAGGGGTTGGCTGGGGCTTATGGGACTTGAAGTATACTCCATAGCTTGTAAAGTTTCCTGTTCCAGGCTTTTTGTGGTTTTTTTCCCCAGCTTTCTGGCAGGGGTGTGCCCCTTTTTCCGGTTGTCAGGATTTTGCACTTGCTCAGGGGTGAAATTCCAAACCACCGGAAGGAATCACTTGTCTAAGAATTCGCTCAAACACTCATCATTATTTAGCATCAGGGCAGATCTGAAGAAAACCTGTCATGCTAGTATCTAGCACAGCAACAGCACAGCTCTAAGCCATTCCTCTGAGATAACACTCATCACCAAAAGAAATATATACAGAATGCCAGCACATCAACTCCAGCCACCCCCAGAAAACAAACACATTGACATAGTGAACACATCACAATAAAAAAAATATAAAACTCTCTTAACAAGCCTCAAACCTCAATTGAATTCTCTTGTTATCTTGCTTCTCATTATCTCAACCCTGTTGTCTCCTGCCAAAATTGACTGTCTGACTTAAGACAGCTGCTTTTGGGCCTCACATTGGAAGTACCAAAATAGAATCTAACGGGTTAATCTGCCTGTTTTCCCTCCAACACAGAAGTGAGGGAAAGTAACACACAAAAGAAAGAAACAAAAAACCCTCCAGGTCGAGATAAAGAGTTGACAGAAAAAGTTTTATTGAGAAAATGAGATAATGCAATGCATAATTACTTTAGATTTGCCTATTTGCATAAAAAGTACAGAAAAATGCAGAAAGCAGCAGCATAAAGCAGAAAATTAGCAAGCTAACCAACTCCCACCTGTCCCACTGCCATCCCCACGGAAAAGAGCCAACACCCAAACCCCAGAACCCAAAAGCAGCAACCAGAATGGAAAGTCTCTCATGTTACAATCTGAACTTCAAGCCCCATAATACTTTTCTCCAGCCAGCACTTTTATTTTGAAGCTGGCATAAGGCATGGTGGTTTTGAATAACAGCAGATTTTCAACTCAACCCATGACACTTCACCACTTGTAGGAGGAAATCATTGTCCATGCATTCCAGGAACCTCTTAGACTGCTGCTGCCCTGCTGTGTTGTCCTTCCAACAGATATCCAGGTGGTTGAAATCTCCCATAAGGGCCATGGCTTGTGAATGCAAAGCTGCTCCTATCTGTTTATAGAAGACCTCATCCACTTGGTCATCTTCTTTAAGGTGGCCTATAGCAGACCCTCACTATGATGTCTCTTTCCCTTTAATCCTCACTTATAAGCTCTCTGTCAGCTCTTCTTCTATCCCCAGGTGTAGCTCCTTGGACTCCAGTTGATCTTTGATGTAGGGGGCCACACCCCCTCCCCTGCCTCTCTCCTAAAGAGTTTATACACATCTAGTCCCCCATTCCAGTCATGGGAGCTATCCCACCATGTTTCAGTAATGCAAATGACATCACAGCCCTGCAGGCACATACACATCTGTATCTCTTCTTGCTTGTTCCCCATGCTCCTTGCATTAGTATATAAGCATTCAAATTGGGGTTCCATTGAATCTGGTTTACTGACTGGGATTCCCTTTTCTTGCTCTTCAGGTGCTCTCTTCACAGCCTGCTATCCAACTTCAGGCCCAGGGTGCTTATTAGTGTTATTGGCCTTGATGTGGGATGGATTGATCACCTCTTCCCCCAGCAACTCTAGTTTAAAGCCCTCCTCACCAGATTGGAAAATTTGCGTCCAAAGACGTTCTTCCCTTTCTCTGGATAACATCATGCTCACTGCATGACAGGAAGGGGTTGGCTGGGTCTTATGGAACTTGAATTATATTCTATAGTTTGTAAAGTTTCCTGTTCTATGTTTTTTGTGTTTTTTCCCCCCAGCTTCAGGGCAGGGGTTCTCCCCTTTTTTTCAGTTTCAGTTTTGCAGGCGCGAATGGTTTGCGTTTTGTCAGTTCCCCTGCTGCTGCAGGTATTTGTTTTCTTTTGGGTAATCTGATATCTGATTATTCATATCATATCCTTGTAGTGTAAGGTATAAAACTCCTAAAGAAAAAAATCTTGAGAGAGCCCAATTTAGCTGAGGCATCTCATGCACATGAAAAAATATTTACATTTGTAATCCTATACTTTGCATCCTAGCATCTCTCATCAGTTGGCACGGGCCGAATTTCTAACACAGGATATCCATAGCTGATTTTTCTTTCTTATGATGGCTTACACATTTTCTTTCCTATGATGGGAAGGAGGCCGCTGGCTCCCATGGCTTGTTTAGTGAAGTGGTACCGCTGACATAAAGCACTGTGGACACCTCGCGATGCAACACTGAACCCGACGGGGAGAGACGTTCACTGCCCCAGGATCTAGTGGCCTGAACTTGGAGAAGGACCGAGACCCGCACCACCCTCCGCTACAACCGCCGACGGAACACCGAAAGACGATGCGCCTGCGCGCTAGCGAGTAGTGGTGGATTGGGTGGAGGACTACTTCCTACGCTCCTGTCGCAGTTCGGGTTTGCAGCGCGCCTGCGCGTTGGTGGAGGGGGAGGAGGGTGGTGTCCGGCCCTGTGTTTTGAACGTCTCGATGCGGGTTGCTCACTATTTGGCAGGAAAGTGAGAAGGCCTCTATCCTGGCGGTGGAGTTCGTGTACGGAGAGGAGGATCCATATGTGGCAGAGGCGAACAGGAGGCAGCAATAGTGACGGCAGAGTGGGAGAAAACATACAAGGGGAGCAGCTGTCTCTAATGGTGCCGCAGAAAATCTGAATGGCCTAGTAAGACAGGACTGCTGCAGTAATAACGCTCCTAGGCTGTCCTCCTGGCACTCTCAGGCGCCCATCCCCCCAGCAGGTGAGTAGCGAATGCGGGTATCCGGGTACGCGGGCGACGGGACGGGAAGGGAAAGCGTAGCCTAGCCTAGTACCAGGTAGAGCCGGAGGGAGTCGCTATGGAATGAGCTTGGAGCCGCTGTTCCTAGTTTTTCCATCCCCTTCTCTCAGACTGACGTTATTTATATATTTGCTGTGTTCCGTCTCTGTTATCTTTTCTTCTTTGCTGCCAGTCTCAGTAGCCCGCTCGGAAGTCGCGGGAAATGGGCGAGTGGGGAGCCTTGGGCTCGTGTTGCCGTTTCTATCTTCCCTTTCCACGTAGTGCCTTGGCAAACCTCCTCCCCAATCTTCCGGACTTCGGGGGACTGCTGCCTTCCTTTGGCACGGTTCCTCTCAGTATCTACCTCCACCCCCTTGTCGGAGGGGAGGGGTCACAGCTGCGCGTATCCCCTTCCTTTTTGTTGAGCTATTGTACTGTGGGCTGGGGCCCGCCGAGGGGCTCCTGGCAGATAAGGCGCTCTGTTTGTAGTGCACGCTGGGAGAGGTGGAGTGAGGTATGCCTCTATTCTGCCACCCGTTCGCTCCCCCCACGAGAAAATGGGACGAAGAAGATGTGAGGGTGGTGGCGGGTATCGGCCGTGCGGCGGGTAGCCAAAGGCTGGAGCTGAGACAGTTGCTAACGTGCCGGGCTGACAGCGTTTGGTTTGCATCTGCTTCTACCGCTGTCTGGAACATTCTGAGTGTGTGTATGCGCGCGCTTTGCTGGGTTCCTTTGTCTGTTCTTGCTGCTGCCGCCGCTTTCCCCTCCTCTCTCGACTCCCTCTCTCTCCTCCCCGTTCCTGCGCCGGTCCCCTGCCCCCCCCCCCCCCCCCCCCGTTCCTGCCCCCCCCTCCCCCCTTCTTGGCCCCCCTGCAGCTGCAGGATTGTAAATACTGGACCAACGCACTCAACATGGCTGACGCTCACCCTGCTCCTTCACTAGGCTTTCCTCTTTCTCCCTCTATCTCTGTCGCTTAGCTTCTCCTCCTCCTTTTGTTTGTTCCCCTTCACCTCCCATTTAAAAAAAAAAAATAGTCCTTCTTTTTGTACACATGGTGTGATTTCAAGGGTAAGGATCCATGCTTTGGAGGCTTTCTCCTTTCGTTTTGCTGTTTATAACGAAATGAAACCTAAAATTGGAGGGGGGTTGGGAAGGGAGGGAGAATTATTTGAGCCTTGCTGAGAGAGGCTTGATATGAATGCTCGTATCTGTGGGGGAGGCGGCTGGTGCACTTTGGCAGAGATGAAATACTGTATTATGCTCTCGAAATAAACTAGTGCTGTTTCATTAATTTTAGGATATAGTTCAGTATAAGGTATCAACTCGGCCCAGTCTTATTAAAAAGACCTGAGCTAACTATGTTAGAATAGGCATTGCGTAGTGAAAAACCTTAGTATAGTTTTTTGTGAGTTTCTTGGCTTTCTCTGTATTTCCTTGTCAGTATCTTAAATAGCTCGCAGGTCGCAGGATATAAAATTGGAATTAATACTTGCCGGATCTCTTTGTGTTACTAGTTTTGTTGCACCTTAATTTGCCCTTGTGGTGACAATGGCACAAACGGAAGTGTTTGAGTTTGGTTGTTGTGTGTTGTTAAAAGGAGCACTTTTTCTTTAAAGAAAAGATACGACAGTGTGAACTGAAGTGTGATACTGTACTACAAGACAGCATGTTTCTGATCTCTCTTAGCCCCCCTTCTGGCTTTGACAAAAATAATGCTGCTTTTTTTTTTTCTTTGAAACTGCATAAAGCCATTTGAATTTCTTGGTTAGATCTAAAATGATCTGCTGGAGAACAGCATATCTAGGTTTTAAGGATGAATGTTCAAGACTCAAAGGATGCAATGCTTTCTAAGCATGTTACTGTAACTCATAGTAAATGTTTCATTTTTCAAAGATTGTATTTAAAAATACAGTTTTTAAAGCATGTACACATCGATGACCATGACTTCTATCAGAGCAGTGCCCCAAAGTAATGTCGTTTTTTCTTTGGTTAGTTTCCTTTGGAAGCTTTTAGTGGAGAATCCCTGTCCCAGCATAATCATAGTTTTTATTGAGATAGAAGTAATTACTGCATTTTAATGCTAGGATTAAGTATCATATAATAATAATTTCTTTAATGTGTTTGTGGCTTCCCCCCACATGCTTTTTCAGTTCTCATTAATGAGTGTTGATTAACTGGAGGAGAAAATAAATTATACTATTGAGTTTACCACAATGTAAAACTTGAGCAGTTGTCCAAACAGCATTTTTGAATGTGTATTCATGTCATGGCTCACAAGCCAACTGTAATACTTCTAGATGGAGAAGTCTGAGCAAGTCTGTGACTCGATATATCAGTGGATTTGTGCAGCTCTTCATTACTCTTAACTAATGTTAACTGCTTTCTATTTTATCTATGTACAGTGAAAAATGGGCCTGAGATCACTAAAGTAATTTTCAAGTAATGGTGAAATTATTTAATTGAATAGTATACAGTACTTAATACTGTTTTTACCATGTGACAGTAGTTGGATTTAATTTTCAATCTTAATCTAAAATGTGAATTTGGTTATGGCATGAAGAATTTAGCCAAATCAATTCACATCCTAAAAGAGAGGTTGATGAGAATGTTTTCACAATTGGAGATTGCCTTTTTATATTCATTTTGTGTAATGTAAAACTGCTGTAAATCCATGTTGTGTGAGGTCATTTGACTTACTTGCTTGGAAACTTTATTATATGTATTTCAGCAGGTTCTGGAATCATTACAAATGACTGTTAACTGTGGTGACTATTAGATTTAAAAATAACCTAATTGCATTCTAGTATTTGTGATTATTGCAAGGTGATTGTGTTATCTTTTTATTATGGGATTTTCTTGGAGATCTATCTGTTAAGTAAGAGTTACTGACAGTATACTGTAAACATTCACAGGTAGCTTTTTGTAGTCTTTTTTTGCTAAGATTAGATATTAGTGTATCTTTTAAGAGCATTCAACAATAACATTTTTTATGTGCTATTCAAGATCTTCATCTCCAAATAGTGGTAAGAGTAGATCTTAATTTCAAGAATAGCTCTATGGATTTCAACAATGCTTTACATGCAAATGAGTTGATGAACTTCATACCTTCAATTGCAAGTGGTAGTTTGAACAGATGAGAGCTTTATTTCTTTAACAATAATATTCCAGTTGTTTTCATATGGATGACTTCCAGTAGCCATTTATAGCAAGAGCATCTTTATCATTGTGACTAATTGTTGAGTCCACTTACCGTCTTTGAAGTAATCTCTTTATTTTTGTTGTCACTTCTGCCATAGCTTTATGCAGATCCTATTCTTTGACCATGTTGTAGCTGATAGTTCCCTTGTACAATACAGCTACTTCAGCTGAAGTGCCTTGGAGTCAGTCCCTGCAGTTTCATTTCCTGGGAGTGATCAGTGGTGTATGATAACCTGGCTAGTCTTAATGTTCCTTTTTGGAGTTTCTGGGTTATTTGATTTAGTGTCAGCGTTCTGGGGACCTTATCTCTCTGCTTAAGACGGCTTCTATCTGCAAGTTTGGAAATGCTGTAGGATGAAAGTGCTTCAGTAAAGTGCATTGCTATGTTTAAGGTCACTGGTTGATCTCTCATTCTTCTGTTTCCCAAGTCTTCCTAGTAGTTCAAAGGTAGTCCTGAATCCCATATTCAGTTTTGAATGTAGCCTATTAAGATGACAGTTCCCTCTGAATACTCAAGGATTTTTACTTCTGTCCACTGTATTGCTTTTCCCCAGATTAGGTCAGAACAAGTAATGAATATAGGGAACATGGATAACTATTCTGTTTTAAGATTCCTATGCTGACTAGGTTGTAAACTATAATGTTACCTAGCAAACTGATGTCTACCACTGATACTGCTCCTTAAGGTGATATTACTTTGTCAGGCACTTTTAAAATGAAGAAGTAAGCTTGAACTTTTTCAGTAATGTTCATTGACTTGTTCTAAAGCATACTAAGCTGTTATGGTGATTTCTGTAAATAAATAAAATCACCTATATACACCTTCCCCTTTCAAAAGAATATAAGTTACTTGTTTTTTGGAACCTGTGTTAATTACATTTAAATGTAAAAATGAACTTTGTTAGATCATGACCTCTTACTTTAAGCACAACTGAAAGACATATTGGGCATCAGACTTCTGGTCTGGTATGTCTTAAGATCAAATAACTATTTCTGTTGCAAAATTTATTTCCCTAGTTGAGTATCTTTTATGAAAAATTCTTTGCTAGTGTGTTCAAAAAGAAGGTAGCTTAACTCCACTGTATAATTTCATGCTTGCTGTTGAGATTTTTTTTTTTAATCTGGAAGTTTCCAGCAGCATAAAAGAAAGCATGTTCTAGAATAGTTCCCTTGTGATGTTTTGTATTTGATATAATTGGCAAGGTTGAGTGGGGCTGGAGGGGGTGACCTCTGAGGGATAAAATTGTTGACTGCCCTGTACTGGTTACAGTTGGTTCCAGCCAGTTCAGCCACAACCCTGTTGGAGGCCAAAGATGTGCCAGTTGGTAGATTTTTGTGGTATCTCTGTGGAAAAAAAAAAAAAACCAACAACTAAGAAAGGGTGGTAGATGCTGAAGATGAGGGGGGAAAAAAAACAAACCAAAACAAAACAAAAAACAGAGGAAGAAAAGAAATAACACTAGAGCAGAGGAAAGGAGACAGAAGACCATACTGTAACAGGAAGAAAGCAGGAGCTCAAATGGTAGCCTGAGTAGAGGCTGGGAGGTCTGGCTATAGGGGCTGCTACCAGTAGAAGAACCACCATACACTGACCCCTATTTCCTGTGCTACCTATTGCCCCATCTTACACTGTTTTATCTGTGTGAAAATGAGATTGGAGAATGAATACAGGGAAGGAGAGGTTTTGCAGAGGGAAGGGATGGGTATATGGTTTGTCAATGGGCTGAATGACTGGGCCCAGAAGGTTGTGATTAGTGGCACCAAGTCTAGTTGGAGGACAGTAACTAGTGGTGCGCCCCAGGGGTCAATAGCGGGTCCAGTTCTGTTTAACATCTTCATCGATGACCTGGATGGTGGGGCAGAATGTATCCTCAGCAAGGGAGGAGTGACTGATACACCAGAGGGTTGTACTGCCCCCCAGAAGGACCTGGGCAGGCTGGAGAAATGAGCTGACAGGAACCTCATGCAGTTGGCCAAGGAGAAGTGCCTGTAAGAAGCGGTCTGAAGAGCATTATCTCTCTCATCATTGTTATCAGGAATCGGGACCTCTGTACCCCAAAACCTGGACTGATTTCAGACTAAAATTTTAACATGAGTTTGCAGCAGCCTGCTTCATTATAAGTTACTGAGCCTGTACAATGGAATGTGGTCTCCATGGATTTGCTGGTGTGGGTCCCATGGGAAGAGGCCTAGCTGGTACCAACCGTCCATACATGTCAAGTATGATGGATGATCCCACTGTCCCCAATTATTGCTTCGGAACGAAGAACCATAACTGCTGCCAATAGGGACTGATGCTTTGGTGTTGCTAAGGGAACCATGAAGCTGAGTGAACTTTGCTCATTATAGTATGAAAACACACTTCCTGGCCTAAGGCAACCCCCCTCCTTGACAGACCATGCCTTGGACATGCCTCCTTGGGCTCAGACCACACCTTGGTCCCTCTTCCTTGAGCATGCATGGAAGCCTTACTGGGGGGGGGAGGGGGGAGGGCACAAAGGGCCAGAGAGTGGCAGAGTTTGGACATAGGCAGGTGTGAAATTAATTATAAAAGATGTCTCCCTAGCAATGGGACTCAGACAGCTTTCCCCACCAGGATCAAGAAAGGATCAGAAAGAACCAGCAGGACGTGACCTGGGTTCAGAGATATGTCTTTGGACCCTCGCATTAGTGGTAGCTATAAAGTTCTTTCTCTCTTCCCTCTCTTCACTTCACTACCTGTCCCCTTTCTCCTCTCACTTTTTCCTACCTATTGTACACTATCTTATGGGCAAAGTGTACTGTTGATTGAAGTGAACCCCTGGGATGGTCGCCCTGAGTTTTTGCACTTTGAGATCACACTAATGAAACATCATGAGTCCTCTACATGGACTGTGACAGTACCGAGTCCTGACTCTGGGGAGGAACAATCCTATGCACCAGTATGTGATGGGGGCTGGCTGGCTGAAAAGCAGTTTTGCAGAAAAGGACCTGGGGGTCCTGGTGTACATCAAGTTGAACATGAGCCAGCAATGTGCCCTTGTGGCAAAGGCCAATGGTATCCTGGGCTGCATTAGGCAAAGCATTGCCAACAGGTTGAGGGAGGTGATCCTTCCCTTGTATTCAGCACTGGTGAGGCCACACTTGGAGTACAGTGGTGAGTTGTGGGCTTCACAGTACAAGAGAGAGCCCAGTGAAGGGCCATGGAGATGATTAAAGCACTTGGAGCATCTTGCATCTGAGGAAAGGCTGAGAGAGCAGGGAATGTTGAGCATAGAGAAGAGAAGGTTCAGGGGGAATCTTGTTAATGTACATAAATACCTGAAGAAAAGTTGTAAGGAAGACAGAGCCAGGCTTTTTCCAGTGATGCCTGGTGACAGGAGAAGAGGCAACGGCCACACAGTGAAACACATGAGGCATCATTTGAACAGAAGGAAAAACTTCTTTCTTGTGAAGGTGACCTAGTACTGGAACAGGTTGCCCAGAGTGATGGAGTTTCCCATCTTGGAAATATAAAAAAAAGTCCGTCTAGATGTAGTACTGGTCATCTGTCTCTTGATGGCTTTACTTGAGTAGAGATATCGAACCAGATGACTTCCAGAGGTCCGTTCCAGCCTCAATCATTCTGGGATTTTGTGATTTCTGACAGAGTGAGCATAGTTTGTTTTGGTGGTTTTTGTTTGTTGGTTTTTTTTTTTGGGGTTTTTTTTTGATGGTTTGAAACTGTCTTTTTAATTTTTCTTCTCAAAGTTCAAGCAGAGAAAGCAAAAGAGTATAAATAAGTCACTATTGGGTGTAAGAAAGCAAAATAATGGTTGTTCTAAACACTTCCATTGGATAGATAGAAATGTTTAAGAACTACTACTCAAAACAAAGGAGGCACAGTCAGGGCAACTTGCTGGGCTGTCTGGCTGCTGTTTCTTCTTCTCTTCTGGCAGGAGATAACACACTGACCTTGGCAAGCTAAGTTAACAGCCTTTTTGCTTTTAGCTAACTCTGCTTTCTGCCAAGGCAGTCTGGGGGGGAGGCCCCTTGGGAAAGGTCCCCTTTGGGGGGAAGCAAAGGGAGCTTGGTTGTGCTTTTTCTGTTGATTGTATATATTTGTAAATGTTGTGAATTTTGTATATTTGTACATATTCATTGCATTTCATCATAGATTGTAGATTCTGCCTGTAAATACAGCTTTCATTCGCTTCCAGACTGAGCTAGCCTGGTTATTGTTGGTGTGGGGGGAATTTCAGCTCACACTGACCCAACCAAAAAAGAGATACTGGCAGTATATGAAGGAGTTTGAGCTGCTTCAGAAGTAATCAATACTGAAACACAGCTCCTCCTGGCACCCTGACTGCTGGTGCTGGGCTGGACATTCAAAGGAAGAATCTCCTCTATCCATCATACAACTTGATGCCACATGGAGCAAGTGGATCACAATGATAACACAATGGGCTCGAATAGGGAACTCCAACCACCCAGAAATTTTAGAAGCCATCACAAACTGTCCAGAAGGCAGAGATTTTGGGATGTCACCAGAGGAGATAGAGGTGACATGTGCTGAAGAGGCTCAACTATACAATAAATTGCCAGACAATGAAAAGCTATATGCCCTGTTCAGTGACACATCCTGCTGCATTGTGGGAAAATACTGAAGGTAGAAGGCTGCTTTGTGGAGTCCCACCTGGCGGGTTGCAGAAGCTGATGAGGGAGAAATTGAAACAAAACAGTTTGCAGAGATGAAAGCCATTCAACTGGCTTTAGATATTGCTGAGCATGAAAAGTGGCCAATGCTCTAGCTCTATATACTCTTGTATGGTGGCAAATGATTTATGGGGGTGGCTGCAGAAGTGGAAACAAAACAACTGGCAGCACAGAGGTAAACCCATCTCCGCAGCTGAACTGTGGCAAGATATTGCTGCTCACATAGAGAACTTGATGGTCAAAATATGTCATGTAGATGCCCATGTATCCAAGAGTTGAGACACTGAAGATCATAACAAACAGCAGGCGGATCAAGCTGCTAGGATTATAGTAGCTCAGGTGGATCTGGACTGGCAATGTAAGAGGGAATTATTTCTAGCTCAGTGGACTCGCGATACCTCAGGCCAAGGAAGGGATGCAACATACAGATGGGCATGAGATCGAGGGGTAGACTTGACGAAGGACACTATTGCACAGGTTATCCACAAATATGAAACGTGTGCTGCAATCAAACAGGCCAAGCAGGTAAAGCCTCTGTGGTATGGTGGGTGATGGCTGAAATATAAATATGGGGAAGTCTGGCCGATTGATTACATCACACTGCCACAAACATGCTATGTGCTTACAATGGTAGAAGCAACCATTGGATGGCTGGAAACATATTCAGTGCCTCATGCCACCTCCCAGAACACCATCCTGGGCCTTGGAAAGCAAGTTCTATGGTAACGTTGCTCCAGAAAGAACTGTCAAACAATGGGACCCATTTTTGAAACAGCCTTACAGACACCTAGTCTGAGGAGCACGGCATTAAGTGGGTGTATCACATCCCCTATCATGTACCAGCTGCTGGGAAAATTGAACACTACAAAGGACTGCTAAAGATTACACTGAAAGCAAGGGAGGGTGGGATCTTTAAAACTGGGATGAACATATAGCACAAGCCACCTGGCTAGTTAACACCAGAGGATCTGCTGGCCCTGCCCAATCCAAATTCCCATGTTCTCTAAAAGGAGATAAATCCCTGTAGTGCACATGAAGAATATATTAGGGGAAATGGTCTGGGCTAGACCTGCTTCAGGAGTAGTCAGCACGGATTTGCCAAGGGGAAATCATGCTTGGCTAATCTGATAGCATTCTATGATGTCATAACTGAACGGGTAGATGCAAGGAGACCAGTGCATGTAGTCTACCTTGACCTTAGTAAGGTTTTTGACACTGTCTCCCATAACATCCTTGTGAGCAAGCTCAGGAGGTGTGGGATAGAAGAACAGACAGTGAGATGGATTAAGAACTGATTATAAAATAGAGTCCAAAGAGTGGTGGTCAATGGTGCCAAGTCCAGCTGGAAAGCTGTAACTAGTGGAGTCCCCCAGGGATCAGTGCTGGGTCTGGTCCTGTTCAGCATCTTTATCAATGACATCGATGACAGGACAGAGCATCTTCTCAGCAAGTTTGCTGACAATACAAAACTGGGAGGCTTAGCTGATACATCTGAAGGCTGTGTGGCCATTCAGTGAGACTTGGACAGACTGGAGAGCTGGACAAAGAGGAACCTAATGAGGTTTAACAAGGGTAAGTGCAGAGTCCTGCATCTGGGAAGGAATAATAAATTGCACCAGTACAGGTTGGGAGGTGATCTGCTGGAGAGCAGTCCCCTGGAAAAGTACTTGGGAGTCCTGGTGGACGACAAAGTTATCCATGGGACAGTAATGTGCCCTTGTGGCCAAGAAGGCCAATGGGATCCTGGGGTGCATTATGAAGAGTGTGTCCAGCAGATGAAGGGAAGTTCTCCTCCCCCTCTACTCTGCCCTAGTGAGACCTCACCTGGAATGTTGCATCCAGTTCTGAGCTCCCTGGTTCAAGAGGGACAGAGATCTACTTGAGAGAGTCCAACAGAGGGCTGCAAGAATGATTAAGGGGCTGGAGCATAAGCCTTATAAAGAAAGGCTGAGAGCCCTGGGGCTTTTTAGTCTGGAGAAGAGAAGACATGAGAGGAGATTTAATAAATGTTTATAAATATATGAGGGCTGGGTGTTAAGAAGGAAGGGACGGCCTCTTCTCACTTGTGCCCTGTGATAGGACAAGGGGCAATGGATGTAAACTACAGCACAGAAGTTCCACCTCAACATGAGGAGGAACTTCTTTACTATAAGGGTCATGGAGCACTGGAACAGGCTGCCCAGAGAAGTTGTGGGGGTCTCCTTCTCTGGAGACTTTCAAGACCCATCTGGATGCGTTCCTTTGTGACCTGTACTAGATTACATGGTCCTGCTCTGGCAGGGGGGTTTGACTCGATGATCTCCAGAGGTCCCTTCCAACCCCTAACATCCTGTGATCCTGTGAAGACAAACTCATCTACGGGATTACTTTTGCTCAAGGACCTGGGTGCACCTGGTGGAATATGCAGAAGGATGAAGTCCATTGTGTATTGCAAAAGGATCTCATTTTGGGTGTGAACAGCCAGTGAATTAAACTCTATGATGTTAACTGTTACATAACTTTGCAAGAGATAACCAGCAGAAAGGATGATACTTCGGTCAGCTTAGTCTGGAGAAGACAGAGAGAGGATTTTATTAATATTTACAAATATCCAAAAGAAGGGTGTCAAGAAGGGGACAGTGTCTTTTTAGTGTTGCCCTGTGATATAGTGAGGGGCAACAGACACAAACTGGAACACAGGAAGTTCCACCTCAACATGAGGAAAAACTTCTTTACTGTGAGGGTGACAGAGCAGTGGAACAGGCTGCCCAGAGACATTGTGGAGTTGTCTCCTCTGGAGACTTTCAAAACCCATCTGGTTCTGTTCCCATGTGACCTGTCCTAGGTGATCCTGCTTTGTCAACAGGTATGGAATCGACAATCTCACAGAATCACAGAATTGTCAGGGTCGGAAGGGACCTGAAGGATCATCTAGTTCCAACCCCCCTGCCATAGGAAGGAACACTTTCCACTAGATCAGGTTGCCCAGAGACACAGCCAGCCAGGCCTTAAAAACATCCAGGGTTGGGGCTTCCACCACCTCTTTCGGCAACTTCTTCCTAACATCTAATCTAAACCTACCCTCCGCTAGCTTGGATCCATTCCCCCTAGCCCTATCACTACCTGACATCCTAAAAAGTCCCTCACCAGCTTTCTTGTAGGCCCCCTTCAGATACTGGAGGCCACAATAAGGACTTCTGACAGAGTGAGCATAGTTTGGTTTGGTGGTTTTTCATTTTGGGTTTTTTTTAATTTATTTCAGTAATTAGAATTTTTTAGTTGTCAATAAATTAAATTGAAATTATCCCAAAAATCAGTAAATATTTTTTGCCTGCAACACATTTATGTTGAGTTTTCTTGCTATCCTTTTCAAATGCTGTGTCAAACAGTGTCTGCTAGAATTCAATACAGTGCTTGAGTCTCTGGTACACTTATATCACAGAACAATTTGGGTTAGAAAGGACCTTTAAAATTCCAACACCCCTGTAGTGAGCAGGGATGTCTTCAAATGGATAAGGTTGCTCAGAACCTCATCCAACCTGACCTTGAATGTTTCCAGGGATGTGGCATCTACTGCCTCTCTCGGCAACCTGTGCCAGTGTTTTATCACCCTCATTGTAAAAAATGTCTGCCTTATATCTAGTCTAAATCTGCCCTCTATTAGTTTAAAACCATTACCTCTTGTCCTGCTGTAACTGACCCTGCTAAAAAGATTGTCCCCATCTTTCTTATAGGCCCCTTTAAGTACTGAAAAGCCACAATAAGGTCTTATTGGAGCCTTCTCTTCTCCATGCTGAACAACCCCAACTGTCTCAGCCTTTCTTTATAGTAGAGGTATTCCAGCCCTCTGATAGTGGTCCTCCTCTGGACCTGTTCCAGCAGATTCATGTCCTTCTTGTGCTGAGGGCTCCAAAACTGTACACAGTACTCCAGATGAGGTCTCGCCAGAGCAGAGCAGCAGAATCACAGAATTGCTTAGATTGGCACCAGCTGGGCCATGCTTCTTTTGATGCAGCCCAGGATATGGTTGGCCTTCTGGGCTGCAAGTGCACATTGTTGGCTCATGTTCAGCTTTTCATCCAGCAGTACCCTCGAGTACCAGTACTCCCCATCATAGGGCTGCTCTTGATCCCTTCAGTCTCCTGTCTGCATTGATACTGGAGATTCCCCCAACCCAGGTGGCAGGACCTTGCACTTGTCCTTGTTAAACCTCATGAGTTTCACACAGGCCCACTTGTCACCAATCTCCATCTGGAAATCAAGCAATTGACCACTGCTCTCTGCACCATTCAACCAATTCATTATCCACCAACAGTCCACCATCAAATCCATCTGTCTCCAATTTAGAAAGAATGATGTTGTAGAGGACTGTGTCAAAGGCTTTACAGAAGTCCAGCTAGATGACATCCATAGCTATTCCCTTGTTCACTGATGTAGTCACTTCATAAAATGCCACTAGACTAGTCAGGATTTGCCCTTGGTGAAGCCATGCTGACTGTCTGGAATCACCTTCCTGTCTTCCATGTGCCTTAGTATAGCTTCTAGGAGGATCTTATGAGGAGTGGCTGAGGGAACAGGGTTTAGTCTGGAGAAAAGGAGGCTGAGGGTGTTGCTGAAAATTCGGAATCAAGGAAACTCTCCAAACCAAAAGATAGTTTAGAAAGCTGATATTGCTTTATTGCAGTGCTGGCTACATTTAAATTACTTATGCAATTATCTTGCTGCATGCTCAGGTTTATCTATAAGGGTCTTAAGGTGGTCCTGTGATCATTTGGGGAAATGTACCCTCGAGTTGCCAAGAGCAGTTGTTCCAGAAATAGTTGGGCCAGCAGCAGATAGATCTTGGTGTACATAGGGTTTCCTGTGGTTTTCTTTTGGTAGAGAAATGCCAGGGAAGCAGAGACCTGCCAGGAGCCAGCAGCTCTCCTGGGACAGGCTGATGAGGCATGGGTGTTCCCAGTGCAATGGTGGCCACACCCACACTGCTAAAAGAAGCCCTGAAGGAGCAAGTTTACAGGGTGGGTGATGTCATCTGGGGTGTGGCTGGGCACGGCACAGCAATTCACACAGAAGGACATGCAAGGAAGGTGCTGAAGCTTGGCCAGTGGTGGTATCTACCTGGCAGAAGGCATCCCTGAGCCCTGCACCTGCCAGATCTGATGCTGCTTCTCAGATGGAGCTCTGGTGGGAACACGTTGCCACCCAAGTATTGGGCTGCAGGGTGTGCTCCATTCTTATACCAATGGCAGATGGGAACAGTGAGCATGCCTGTCAGAGGTGTACTCAGATAGAGGACTTCCTCTGCTTAGTGATGGAGCTTCGAGAGGAGGTAAGTAGGTTGAGGACCGTCAGGGAAGAGAGAGGAAGAGAGAAACTCTTGGAGTCACACCCTGCCCCCTCATGAGACAAACCCAAGAGGCAGACAAAACTCATGTTACAAAGAGCTCCCTGTCCTCTCATCCCCTGACCAGATGTGGTGACTCAGAAGATAGTGGGCAATGGCAGCAAGTTCCTGCCAGGTGCAGCAGGCACCACAGGCATATCCCCCCAGTAACTACCCCACCTTCTCAGGTGCCCTTTCAAAACAAATACAGTGCTCTGCAAAGGGAAACAGACAATGACAAGAATGATAAATCACCCAGGTTGGAGGAGCTGCCAAGGTTTAAATCAGTCTAGATCCTGCATCAAAACTTCTTCAATAAAAAATAAAAGAAGGGTCATTGGCAAGGGTGACTCATTGCTGAAGAAAGTGAGTGGAAGGCCTGATATGCAAACCAGACCCATGTCTTAGGGAAGTCTGCTACCTCCTAGGGTCCCAGGTTAGTGATGTAAAGAGAAAGTTTTCTTTCTAGTACAGCCCTCAGACTACTGTCCACTGCTGGTCTTTCAGACAGGCAGTGATGAAGTAATGACAAGGAGTCCAAGGGCAGCAAAGAGCCTTGGGATTACTGGTTAAGGGATTGGGAGCACAAGTAGTGTTCTCCTCTAACCCCCATTTGTGGGGTGTGATGAAGGAATAAGCAGGAAGAGCCAGCAGATCAATGCCTGGCTCTGAGCCTGGTGTAATTGTCAGGATTTTGGGTTCTTTAATCATGGGTTGATTTACAGAACACCAAGCCTGCTGGCAACAGGTGGGATATACCCATCTCAAAGGGGGAAAAGGATCCTAGCCCAGGAGCTAGCAGGACTCATTGAAAGATCTTTAAACTAGATTTGAAGGGGGAAAGGCACAAAACCAGGCTTGCTCGAAATAAGCTCAAAGGCAGCCCACCAATATTTGAAGGATGGTGTGTTGGTGAGGGCTTTTGGTCTGCCGTATCAGTGGAGGTAGGGAATGCCACCCATGAGGCAGCAAAGACACAAGGGTCACCGATGAATTAGTAACCACGGGAGCACCTGAGAACAGTCAGGTAGGGAAAAGGACTTCTCCCTGCAACAAGATTGCAAGACCTTTAAACTAACTGAAGTGCATCTACGCTAATGCGCACAGCGTGGGAAACAAACAGGAGGAGCTGGAAGCCATTGTGTATCAAGAAAACTATGATATAGTGGCCATCACAGAAATGTGGTGGGAGGTCTCGCATGACTGGAGCGCCACAATCAGTGGCTGCAAACTTTTCAGAAGGGACAGGCAAGGAAAGGAGAAGCAGTGAGGTGGCCCTGTATGTCAGGGAGTGTTTTGATTGTATTGAGGTTAATGATGGCCAGCAACAGAGATAATTGTGGTAGGAGTCTCTTATAGATCACCCAAACAGGATGAAGAGAGAGTATTCTTATGCATCTGGGAGAAGTCTCATGATGGCTGGCTCTTGTTCTTGCGGGGGACTTCAACTTCCCTGATGTCTGCTGGAAATACAATACAGCAGAGAGGGAGCAGACCTGGAGGTTCATGGAGTGTGTGAAGGACAACTTCTTGAAACAGATGGTGAGGAAGCCAACTAGGGAAGGTGCCCTGCTGGAACTGCTGTTTGTGAACAGAAAAGGACTTGTGGGCGATGTAACGGTTGGGGTCCGACTTGGGCACAGCAATCATGAAATGATAGAGTTCTCGATTGTTGGGGAAGTAAAAAGAGGGGTCAGCAGAACTGCCACCTGGGGCTTCGAGCAGGCAGACTTTGGCCTGTTTCAGAGACTGGTGGACAGAGTCCCTTGGGAAGCAGCCCTGAAGGGCCAAGAAGTCCAGTAAGGCTGGACACTGTTCAAGGGGGAAGTCTTAAAGGCACAGGCGAAGGCTGTCCCCATGTGCCAAAGATGAGTTGGTGGGGAAGAGGGCTGGCCTAGCTAAAGAGAGATATTTGGTTGCAACTTGGGGGAAAAAAGGAGGAAGGGCGGGTTGTTGGAAGAAGGGTCAGGCCACTTGGGAGGAATACGGAGTTGTCATGAGGCTATGCAGGGCAAGAATTAGAAGGGCTAAAGCTCCACTGGAAATTAATCTGGCTTCAGCTGTTAAAGGCAACAAGAAATGCATCTACAAATATATTAGCATCAAAAGGAGAAATAAGGAGAACCTTTGTCCTTTATTTGATGCAAGGGGGAATGCAGTGGTCAAGGATGAAGAAAAGCCTGAGGTACTCAATACTTTCTTTGCCTCAGTCTTTAGTAGTAGGACCAGTTGTTTGTTGGATACCCAACCCCCTGAGCTGGAAGATAGGGATGGGGAGCAGAATACTGTCTTCATAATCCAAGAGGAGATGGTTAGGGACCTACTGCACCACTTAGATGTACCCAAGTCTATGGACCGGATGACATACTGAGGGAGGTGGCAGAAGTGCTCACCAAGCCAATTTCCATCATTTACCAGCAGTTTTGGCTAACCGGGGAGGTCCCAGCTCATTAGAGACTGGCAAATGTAATGGCCATCTACAAGAAATGCCAGGAGGGGAGGACATTGGTGCCAGGGAAGGTCACGAAGCGGATCATCTTGAGTTCTGTCATGTGGCACGTGCATGACAACCAGGCCCAGTCAGCATGAGTTTATGAAGGGCAGGTCCTGCTTGACGAACCTCATCTTCCGTGGCAAGGTGACCCACTTAGTGAATAATGGAAAGGCTTTGGTTGTTGTCTACCAGGACTTTAGTGAAATATTTGACACTGTCTCCCCATGGCATCCTCCTGGAGAAACTGGCTGCTCATGGCTTAGGTGGGCATACTCTTCACCCGGGCCCAAAGAGTGGTAGTGAATGGAGTTAAATCCTGTTGGCGGCCAGTCACAACTCTTCCCCAGGGCTCAGTTTTGGGGCCAGTTCTCTTTAATATCTTTATCAGCGATCTGGATGAGGGAATTGAGTGCACTCTCAGTAAGATTGCAGATGACACTAAATTGGGTGGGACTGTTGATCTGCTTGAGGGTAGGAAGGCTCTGCAAAGATATCTGGACAGGCTGGATCAATGGACCAAGGTCAACTGTATGAGGTTTAATAAAGCCAAGTGCTGGGTCCTGCACTTGGGTCACAACAACCCCATGCAATGCTGCAGGCTTGGGGCAGAGTGTCTGGAAAGTTGCCCAGCAGAAAAAGACCTGGGGATGCTGGTTGACAGCCGTCTGAACATGAGCCGTCAATGTGCTCAGGTGGCCAAGAAGGCCAACAGTATCCTGGCCTGGATCCGGAATAGTGTGACCAGCAGGAATAGGGAAGTGATCGTGCCACAGTACTCAGCACTGGTGAGGCCACACTTCAAATATTGTGTTCACTCACTACAAGAAAGACACTGAGTTGCTGGAGTATGTCCAGGGAAGGGCAACGAAGCTGGTGAAGGACCTGGAGAACAAGTCTTATGAGGAGCGTCTGAGGGAACTGGGATAGTTCGGTCTGGAAAAGAGGAGGCTGAGGGGAGACTTCATTGCTCCCTACAACTGAAAGGAGGGTATAGTGAGGTGGGTGTGAGTCTCTTCTTACTAGTAACAAGTGATAGGACAAGAGGAAATGTCCTGAAGTTGCTCCAGGGGAGGCTTAGATTGGATATTAGAAGAAACTTCTTCACTAAAAGTGTTATCAAACACTGAAATAGGCTGCCCAGGGAGATGGTTGAATCCCCTTCCTTGGAGATGTTTAAAAGATGCAGAAACGTGGTGCTGAGGGACACGGTTTATCACCAGACTTGTGTGTCAGTGTGAGCTGAAATTCCCCCCCCCACCGACAATAACCAGGCTAGCTCAGTCTGGAAGCCAATGAAAGCTGTATTTACAAGCAAAATCTACAATCTATGATGAAATGCAATGAATATGTACAAATATACAAAATTCACAACATTTACAAATATGAACAATCAATAGAAAAGCACAACCAAGCTCCCTTTGCTTCCCCCCAAAGGGGACCTTTCCCAAGGGGCCTCTCTCCCAGGGGCCTCCTCCCAGACCCCCCTGGCAGAAAGCAGAGTTAGCTAAAGCAGAAAAGTTGTTAACTTAGCTCGCCAAGGTCAGTGTGTTATCTTCAGCCAGAAGAGAAGAAGAAACAGCAACCAGACACCCCAGCAAGTTGCCCCGACTGCAGACTGCAGACTCCCCACTTTGTTTTGAGTAGTAGTTCTTAAACATTTCTATCTATCCAATGGAAGTGTTTAGAACAATCATTACTTTGCGTTCTTACACCCAATAGTGACTTATTTACACTCTTTCACTTTCTCTGCTTGAACTTTGCAAAGGAAAATTAAAAAGACAGTTTCAAACCATCACAACTTGGTAGAATTCTATTGTGGTTGGACTTGATGATCTTCAAGGTCTTTTTCAAACAAAACGATTCTATGATTCTAAGTCCTGATGTATGCTGGGAGCAGTACCATGAGGTCAATGGGAGAGCACACCCTGGAGAGGACACATGGCCAGAGAGATAAATTGCCATTATACAACCATCAACACATGTAAATTGCTGTCTCCTGTAGGTATTATGTTTGCATGTGGATTGTCTGGCAGCTTCATCAGCGTCTGCTAGCTCATGGAAAGGATATAAACCAAAGTTCCAGGTTTGAAGGTATAAAAACATTAAGCTTATCCAAAAAACTTTTGAAGTGGATGCAAGAGCAGCTGCACTGCTGCAGCTTTCCTGCTTTCTGGTGTGATACAGGGGATGTTCACATCATGATGGAGGAGGAAGGATGTAGATATAGCCCCATTCACTACAACCCTTTGAGCCCTGCTGTTCAGCCAGTTTCTCACTCAGCTCACCACAAACCTGCTCATCCCACAGCTGGACAACTTGTCCAGAAGGATTCTGTGAAGGACACTAATAAAAGCCTATACTATAATCCAGAAAACCTAGACCCATCATTTTCCCTTTTTCCACTGGCAAGTGACCTTATCATAGAAGGATATGAAATTAGTTAGACAGGACTTCCCAGGAAGTAGCTGGACACTGCCTGCTGATGGGAAGTAGAAAAATAGTCTTTTTGCTTTTTTGCTTCTGGGCACAGCCTTTACTTCTCTTAATTTAATAGCCTTTAACTCATGAGTTTTTCATCTTATTTTCTCCCTGTCCTGTTGACAAGGGGGAGTGACAGAATGGCTTAGTGGGTACATGGTAACCACTCAAGGTTAACCCACTGTAGGTAAACAGAAGTGAACGTCGTGTAGTAGAATGCACATATCTTGCCCTTATTCATTCTCTTACAATTGAAGTTGACCCAAATAATTTATTGTAGTTGTGAACAAATTTACGCAGGTTGATTTGATTAAAAACGAAGACAGATCTCTGGAAAATAGGGAGGGAAACATCTATTTTAATGTTTTCTATTCTCTAAGCATCTCTTCATACAGGTCATTAGCTTTTGTGTGAAGACTGAAGTTAACTGCTCTTAGACCTAAATTTAAGAAATATCATTTAAAAAAAAAAAAAATCAAGACTCATCCAATTGTTCTGAAAGAAAATGTATGGGGTTTAATAAAGCCAAGTGCTGGGTCCTGCACTTGGGTCACAACAACCCCATGCAGTGCTGCAGGCTTGGGGCAGAGTGTCTGGAAAGTTGCCCAGCAGAAAAGGACCTGGGGGTGCTGGTTGACAGCCGTCTGAACATGAGCCGTCAATGTGCTCAGGTGGCCAAGAAGGCCAACAGTATCCTGGCCTGAATCCGGAATAGTGTGACCAGCAGGAATAGGGAAGTGATCGTGCCACAGTACTCAGCACTGGTGAGGCCACACTTCAAATATTGTGTTCACTCACTACAAGAAAGACACTGAGTTGCTGGAGTATGTCCAGAGAAGGGCAACGAAGCTGGTGAAGGACCTGGAGAACAAGTCTTATGAGGAGCGTCTGAGGGAACTGGGATAGTTCAGTCTGGAAAAGAGGAGGCTGAGGGGAGACCTCATTGCTCTCTACGACTACCTGAAAGGAGGTTGTAGTGAGGTGGGTGTTGGTCTCTTCTCCCTGGTATCAAGTGATAGAACGAGAGGAAACGACTTCAAATTGCTCCAGGGGAGGTTTAGATTGGACATAGAGAAAAATGTGTTTACTGAAAGGGTGGTCAGGCATTGGAATAGGCTGCCCAGTGAGGTGGTGGAGTCCCCGTCCTGGGAGGTGCTAAAAAAAACTTATAGACATGGCACTTCGGGATATGGTTTAATGGCCGTGGTAGCGTTAGGTCGGCAGTTGGACTCGCTGCTCTTAGAGGTCTTTTCCAAACAAAACAATTCTATGATTCTATGCACCAGAGGGGTTTAGGTTGCATATTAGAAGAAACTTCTTCACTAAAACTATTATCAAACACTGGAATAGGGTTCCCAGGGAGGTGGTTGAATCACCATCCCTGCAGGTGTTTAAAAGAGACGTAGATCTGTTGCCGAGGGACGTTGTTTAGCACTAGACTTGGTACAAGTTAGATATTGGTTGGGCTCAGATCTTAAAGGTCTTTTCCAACCAAAATGATTCTATGATCTGTTCCATGATCTTTCCAAGCACAGAGCTGAGGTTGACAGGTCAGTAATTCCCAGGTTCCTTCTTTCTACCATTTTTAAAAATGGGTGCAAGCGATTCCCTTTGGTGTTGGCAGGGGCTGTTGGACTGGATGACCTCCAGGGCTCCATCCTAACCCCTGCCATTCTGTGATTCTGTAATTTTATTTAATTTATTGCAAATGATTCAAGTATTGGGAAACAGAAACGAACATTAAAAGACTCATGGAGAGGATACTTAGGAAAAATACTTTTCTCCCCCTTTTTCCAGGCTCAACTTCACTCCCAGTTCTTCCCCTTGCCCTTTATTTTCTGCAGGTTAGACTCTGTCCCTTCAGTGATGCAGTGTATGGGGCATCAGACTTCTGTCTGTTGCTCATTCCTTCTCACTTTTTCTCTGTTCTGGCATGGATTCTCTACAGGCTGTAGTCCTTTTAGGAACATCTGCTCTGGCATGAGTGCTCTGCAGACTGCATTTCCTTCAGGAATATTTGCTCTGTCATGCAACTCTTTCTGTCCTGACCTTCGTGTTCTTTCTGTTTTTGTCGTGACCCGACCTCAGAGGAAGGGTTTGTGAGAGGTTCTTTAGGAATACCCGAGGACCAAGGACTTCACCCAAGTGCCATGACTTTTCATGAAGAGTGGCTTCACAAGTACATCAGCCAATTCCCTTAGGTGTCAGTCATAATACAGAGGGCAAGCAACCTCTCTGGAAGACTGTACGTTTGGATGGGGTGGAGCAAGTTTTAATATGAAGCAGGGATGTGGGGAATTTGCCTTGGCTGGCATCCAAAGTCTCACCCAGCTGCTCTTTCACTCTCTCCCCCAGCAGTATGGAGGGAGAAAATGCAAAGAACAGGAAGGTTTAATGGCCTTGGTGGTGTTAGGTCAATGGTTAGACTCGATCTTAAGAGGTCTTTTCCAACCAAAAGAATTCTAGGATTATATTATTAAAGGCCCAGTGCAAGTGTACATGTCCATGCTGTTACAGAAGGTAATGGAATAGTCAGTCACTACCACTTTGCTGGAAGTCTTGTTTTAATTAGTCATTGTATATCAAACCATTGATGTTTTGAGTGCCAAACAGCATTTGACAGCCAGTTCTCAACTATTCAGTTTAGCAGACACCAATATACACATACCTGCTAACTCTGAAGCAATATTAAGTTTGATGTTATGTTAAAAGAGGGGGGTGGGGGGGTGGCGAGATCTGCCATTTGACAGACCACTTTCAAGCTTTTTGGCTCAGCATTTGCCATTGGACATAAGTAACAAGGGCATCTAGAGCATGCATTTTCAGACCTTAAGAGTCCAATACAGTGAGATGTCACTGCAACACTAAATGGACAAGTTTGGTTTAGGCAAATATTTTAATTACACAAGAATTTGTGAGGTCATTTATTTCTGTAAGAGCAAATGTATTGCTGAGATACTTGAAACAAAATTTCTTCTAATACAGCAGGCTTCTACAACTTACTTCATTAAGGGCCACAATAAAGAACATTTGTTTCCTGGATTCAGGAGATAGCATAGTTCATGCTTTAGGAACCCCTGATTCTTAGGGTCTAGATCCAGTTACTGCAGTTGTTTTATAAGTTACTTGCAACATGATCACCACTTGTCTGTAAAGGTAAGCAGTGGCAGGCCACCAGGTTGGAGGAGGGGGTCAGAAATCTATCAGAAGTTACAAAAAATGGCATATTATATGTTAATAATTGATATTTGTGCTACAGCAACCAATTTTGAAAGTAGATGAATTTCATAAACATTCAAAATTCTTATAATACCAAGCTATTATTTATGGTATTTGATTGTTCTGAAAAGAGTTAATAAGGATAATGAAAAATAAGAAGCCGTTTGACACAAATAAAAAGCCACAAAGCATTTAATGGAAGAAGAGGGTTAAGAATCCTGGGACAAGAACTGGTGGAGCTGATTGATAGGTCTTCAAACTAATTTCGAAGGGGGAAGACGGAAAAAACAGTCTCACTGAAGACATCCCTGGGGCAACTGTGAGGCAGAGTACCAACGCCACTGCTATCCCAAGGGCTGTAGGGGATGGTGGATTATGTGACACCCACAATAGTAACAGATACTCCTCTGCTAAGTCTCTGAAGTGTCTGTATACCAACACAAGAAGCATGGGGAATAAGCAGGATGACCTAGAAATGTGGGTGCAGTCGCAGGGTTATGATCTTGTTGCAATTACAGAGCCATGGCGGGACAGCTCCCACAACTGGAATGTAGTTATGGACAACTATGGACTTTTCAGAAAGGACAGACTGACAAGGTGAGGTGGTGGAGTTGCTCTCTATGTGAATAAGCAACTGGAATGTGTTGAGCTTAACCCAGGGGGAGATGATAAAAGTGTTGAAAGCTTATGGGTAAGAGCGAAGGGACGTACAAACATGGATGATACGGTTGTGGGGGTTTACTACAGACCACCGAACCAGGAAGAAGCTATTGACGAGGCCTTTTATGGGCAGCTTTAAGTAGCCTCAAGATCAAGTATCTTGGTGCTCATGGGCAACTTCAGCCACTCTGATATTAGTTGGAAAGATCACACAGCCAAGCACAAACAGTCCAAAAGGTTCCTACTGTGCACTGAAGACAACTTTCTCCTGCAAGTAGTTGAAGAACCAACAAGGACAAGTGAAATTCCGGACCTGGCATTAACAAACAAAGAAGGACTGGTAGTAGATGTTAAGGTTGGGGG
>NW_026539095.1:0-52419 GCF_027791375.1 Indicator indicator | reverse complement strand
GGGGCGCTCTTGTAGGGCCCAGCATGGCTGATTGCTGGCAAGAAAGGCCTACTGCATGGTCCCAGGCTGGTCTGGTTTCAGTGGACGGCAGGCAGTAAAGACGCTCTTGGCGACGGGTGCTTGCGTAGTTCCTGAGTGGGTAAACTGGGGAACGGCACGACTCTGGTGGCAAGGAAAGCAGGCTCGGCTACTCTGGCTGTCTAGGTGTTGACTTCTCTGGCTTACACGTGTATGGCTCGTGGCTTTATCCCAGGCTCTGGACCAGACACTCGAGGCAGGGCAGGGCTTGGAGCATGGCTTCAGCAAGCATGAGCAAGGCTTGGAGCATGGCTTCAGCAAGCATGAGCAAGGCAGATTTGAGCAAGGCAAGGCTAGGCTACCTAGCCACTTGTATATATACAAAATGCCAGAGGTCACTTGGTCCAATGGGACACTGAAGCTAACGTGCAGCTGCCCAATGGAAAGCGTTCTGCCAGGCTATGACCATAAAAGGCAGAAGCAAGGACCTTGTATCTGGGGGAGCTTACGTGTTCTGACCCCAGCTAAGCATCTTGTTTACCAGACAGGCAAAGTCCTGTCCCCTTTGTTCCTTTTCCCGCGTTGCCCTGTTTCTGTGGCAGGAAGGAGGGGAGAGAAAGGGACCTGTCTAGACATCTTGAGGCCTGTCTGGATTTGTACTGGGCCATGTGTTATGGCCTTACCACCACACCATGGCAGGGGGGTTGGAACTAGACGATCCTTGATGTCCCTTGAACCCTAACAATTCTGTGATTCTATGGTGTTAAACATGTTGCTATGCAGGTTGCTAAGTTACTGCTACCGAGGCCGGCTGCCAAGGCTAAGGGACCCATCAGGGGCTGTGGCTGCTGTGGCTGGCTCTGAGGCTCGTGGGGACACGGCACCGTTTCCGAGGGGCAATCCCTTCCTCCCGTGGTTGTGGGAGTCTGGTGTAGACTTCTGCCGACAGGCAGGATCCCTGGACAGACTCTCGAGCCGCTCCCTTGGCACTGCGGTCCTGTGGAATCAGCAGGACGCTGGGGGAGCAGTTCCCCTCCTGGAGCGGCTTGAGAGCGTGTGTGGGGGTGAGGGCAGCGTGGTGTGGTGTGGCTTTCTCTACCTTGATGTCCTGAGGAGTCATATGCCCACTGAGCTAAGAACAGCTCACCTTGGTGTTTCCAGTCAAGATCAGGATCAGAGTTTGTGTCCACTTGGGAAACTCTTGCAGATAGATCTGCCTGATGGTTGTGGTGTTGTTCCTCAGTAGCTTTGCTCTTAGGAATGTGAGCATCGATGTGTCTCACTTTCACTGGGATTCTCTCAATGTGAGCAGCAATGTCTTGCCACAGATCTGCAGCCCAGATCGGCTTTCCTTTTCTCTGCCATTCATTCTTTTTCCAGTCTTTTAGCCAACCCCACAAGGCATTGGCTACCATCCATGAGTCGGTGTAGAGATAAAGCTTTGGCCATCTCTCATGTTCAGCTATGATAAGAGCTAGCTGGACAGCTTTTACCTCTGCAAATAGACTGGATTCATAGAATCATAGAATCAGTCAGGGTTGGAAGGGACCACAAGGACCATCTAGTTCCAACCCCCCTGCCATGGGCAGGGACACCTCACACTAGATCAGGCTGGCCAGAGCCTCATCCAGCCTGACCTTAAACACCTCCAGGGATGGGGCTTCTACCACCTCCCTGGACAACCAATTCCAGGCTCTCACCACTCTCATGGGGAAGAACTTCTTCCTCACGTCCAGCCTGAATCTCCCCACTTCCAGATTTATTCCATTCCCCCTAGTCCTGTCACTACCTGATAGCTTAAAAAGTCCCTCCCCAGCTTTCTTGTAGGCCCCCTTCAGATATTGAAAGACCACAATAAGGTCACCTCAGAGCCTTCTCTTCTCCAGACTGAACAGTCCCAACTCTTTCAGTCTCTCCTCATAGGAGAGGTGCTCCAGCCCTCTGATCATCCTGGTGGCCCTTCTCTGGACACATTCCAGCATGCCCATATCCCTCTTGTAATAGGGGCTCCAGAACTGGACACAGTACTCCAGGTGGGGTCTCACCAGAGCTGAGTAGAGGGGGAGAATCACCTCCCTTGACCTGCTGGCCACGCTTCTCTTGATGCAGCCCAGGATCTGGTTGGCTTTCTGGGCTGCAAGTGCACATTGACAGCTCATGTTGAGCTTCTCGTCCACCAGCACCCCCAAGTCCCTCTCCTCAGGGCTGCTTTCTAGCCAGTGACTGCCCAGCCTGTATTTGTGCTTTGGATTGCCTCGACCCAGATGCAGGACCCTGCACTTTGTCTTGTTGAACCTCATGAGGTTGGTTTGTGCCCACCTCTCCAGCCTGTCAAGGTCCCTCTGGATGGCATCTCTTCCCTCCAGCGTGTCTGCTGCACCACACAGCTTGGTGTCATCAGCAAACTTGCTGAGGGTGCAAGATTCACCTTCTGCATCTCTTGTAGAGAAATGGCTAGAAGATAAAAGGCCATGAGCTGCACAATCCAAGCTAACTAACTATAAACAGCCTGCCATGTCCTTGAGAGGCTGATAAAAGAAAGCTTGGCAAGCAATAAACAGGAGATGAAGCCAGGTCCTGAAGCTGCAAGGCAGGAAGACGTTGCTGATATCATATTCCAATCAGCATACAGCAACGGGCGCGTGAACAATGTATGTTAGCCAGTAGCGAGCTAATGTTATTCACGTGGACAGCACATAATACTATAAAATCCTGTGTCTTTAGCAATAAATGAGCAAGATCCTGAACTCATATTGGGTCTGTGTCTTGATTCTGGCTGAGCAAGATTTTAACTCATATTGAGTCTGTGTCTTGACGCTAGTCAATCTCCTACAAAGTCTCACTTCTGCAACCCTGCATGTTGGACTCCACACTGCAGACTTCCACCTTCGCTTTTTTCCAACAAGACGACAGAAACCTTCTGTGAACAAAGCATATCTCTTCTCACCATCAGACAGATCACTCTAAGGAGGAGCTTCCTCAGCACGAGTTACTCTCTGCTCTGGAGGTTTTGCACAGCTTGTGCCTTCTGGCCAGTTTGTGATCACCTCCACCAAACCAGGCCTTTTGAGATTTCCCATTCGAGCTCTCTGTGTTACCAGAGTCATCCACTTAGACCAGGTAGCATCTGTTGCATGATGTGGTGAAGAACCTTTGCTTCTGAAGTGATTGGAACTGAGTCACAAATTCTTCTAGCTCCTAGATTGCCATGTATCAAATCCCCCCACACTGACAATAACCAGGCTAGCTCAGTCTGGAAAGCAAATGAGAGCTGTATTTACAAGCAAATCTACAATATATGATGAAATGCAATGAATATGTAGAAATATACAAAATTCACAACATTTACAAATATATACAATTAACAGAAAAGCACAACCAAGCTCCCTTTGGTTCCCCCCATAGGGGACTTTCCCAAGGGGCCTCTCTCCCAGGGCCTCCTCCCCCCAGACCCCCTGGCAGAAAGCAGAGTTAGTTAAAAGCAAAGAGGCTGTTAACTTAGCTCGCCAAGGTCAGTGTGTTATCTTCAGCCAGAAGAGAAGAAGGAACAGCAGCCAGACAGCCCAGCAAGGAGGCAAACTCCCCACTCCGACTGCCCCTACTTGTTTTGAGTAGTGGTTCTTAAACATTTCTATCTATCCAATGGAAGTGTTTAGAACAATCATTGTTTGGCTTTCTTACACCCAATAGTGACTTATTTACATTCTTTCGCTTTCTCTGCTTGAAGTTTGAGAAGAAAAGTTAAAAAGACAGTTTCAAACCATCACAGGCTTTTCCCCTGGCTCAGGTCAGAAATGACTGAGCATCCAGGACACTCACAGGCAGTCCCAGCAGAGTACAGGCACAGATGGTGCTCTGAATTGCCCTAGGTCAGCTCTGATTTACAGGGCTGTGGAGCGGCAAGCGGCAGCTCCCTCTCCTGCGACTGGGTGTGGTCCTTATTTTATGAGCAAGCACACGAAGGCTTTGACTCACAGGCCTGCTGCCTCATGGCTGCAGCAGACACTTAGAACTGCTGAAAGGTTCAGGCAAGTTCTCCCCCCGACTGGGTGAGCTTACCAGCGGGTCTCAGTCCCTTTAAGACATGGTGGCTGCTTCTTCCTACCAGCAGGACTGGGATTCAACACAAGACTGGCTGTAATTGCAGTGCAGCTTGTGAAGGACTCATTGCAGGCTTCCGGGTAAACTGAGGCATGCTGGCATTTCCCAGGTAGCAGGCTTCTCTCCGGATGAGGACAGAGCACATGCATGGAGCAGAACAGCACAAAAGAGCTTAGTAGCAAAGAGCAACTTGTTTACAATTTGGGTAATATTTATAATATGCTTGAGGCTGGGATTTAGCCAATAGTCAAACTTGGTAAGTGCCTTTTGCCTATAGAAAAGCAAGTGGATAGAAGTATGCCCAAACCTGGAAAAAGCACAAGCATCCCACAAGGTGGGCGTGTAATCTTTTTTACCCCAAAAAGGGCAGGTTGGGTTGTTTACCCCAACTTGTTGACATCTGTCCCTTTGTTTACGTGGCTCTGGGCTGAGTACCCACTCCAGAAAGGAGGGGGAAGGGGGGGGTGTGAGAAAAACATGTTAGGACAAGTTTTGGCAATATTTGGAGCATAATTCTGGGTATAGACTCCCTTCACGACACAGGGCTGTGGAGTCTTGGCTTTGGCGGCTCCTTTCCGTGGTTGCTGCTGGCTCACAGGGCCTGCTAGATGCGGTTCTTGCTTTGCGAGTGGGCACACAAAGACTTTGGCTCGCAGGTCTGCTGCCTTGTGGCTGCAGCAGACACTTAGAACTGCCAAAAAGGGTTTCAGGCAAGTTCTCCCCCAGCTTACCGGTGGGGCACAGTCCCTCAGGGCACGGTGGTGACGTTTTCCTATTGGCGGGACTGGGGTACAATGCTAAGCTGTAGCAAAGCAAAAGGACTCTTTGCTGGCTCGGGTAAACTGAGGCACGATGGCACTTCCCGGGTAGCAGGCTTCTCTCCAGACTGCAGACAAAGTCAGAACATGTGCACAAAGGCAAATCACACGTTGGATTTGGCCAATAGTCAAACTTGGTAAACACCTTTAGCCAATAGCAAAGCACGTGGCTAGAATTATACCCAAACTTGGAAGAAGCACAAGCATCCCATAAGGTGAGCGTGTGATCTTGTTTACCCCAAAGGCGGCAGGTTGGGTTGTTTACCCCAGCTTGTTGATGCCTGGCCCTTTGTTTACTCAGCTCTGGACTGAGTACCCACTCCAGAAAGGAGGGGAAGGGGGGGAGGGGGTTCTGAGCAAAACACGCAGAGACAAGTTTTGGCAATATTTGAGGCATAATTCTGGGCATATGCTCCCTTCACCACACCTGTGAAGTACTTCCCAGACCCACAACTGCAAGAAACATGTTCCAGCATCATCCAAGCCCTGCTTGCAGCCAAATGCCTCCCAGAACAGCCAGCACCATACCAGGGAGCAGCACAAGGCAGTTGGTCCCAGCACAGGACTCTCCCCCAGCAGGACCCAGGGCCTGCATGCCCCAGTCCCAAAGCTGCCCCAGGTCTGAAGACACCTGGCCCTCACACAGCTCCAGGCCCCACCTGAACCACACAGAGATGCTTCCAAAGGCCTCATGCCCTGGCCCACACAGGAAGGGACCATGCCCCTAGCCCACCCTGGATCCTACTAGGCCACCACTCCATGCAAAGGCATTCATGTAGCAAATCATAGCCCTAGTCCTAGTTCAAATACCCTTCACACCCAGCCAGGAGGGTGAAAGGCTTGATGACTGATGCCCCAGTAACATCACAACCTTTAAAAAAAAACTCCCCGAGCAACTCCACCTCAACAGAGTAGATACCCAACCAATGAGAGAACCCTGAGGGGGTGGTACCAGCTTGAACTTCCAATGGGCAGTGATGATAGGGAGGTGGGGTGAGCTAAGGAGCTGTGTGAGAACAGGCACCCTCCTGGCCCAAGGGAAGTTACACACAGGTGAGACTGCCCTGATGGGGCAGCTGGAGGTTGGGGGACAGCTCAGCTCAGTGTCCCAGTGAGTGGTGATTACCAGCGATGGCTCTGCCCCATTGTGCTGCCACTCACCATACAGCTTATTACCAGCACTGGCATCCCGACAGGGACAGGGTGTCATGGATGGAGTTATGCACTTCACTCACAAGAGAAGTAACAATATATTTATTGATATAAAACAGTGGTTTCAATTACTAATGTGTGAAAGTGTAAATTCGTTGATTCTTTGTATCTCTTCTGTCATTTTTCCATCCAGCCATCCGGTTTTGTTTTGTGGTGTTTGATGAGGAGATATAATATTGTTCAACATGGTTACTTCATTGTCAATAAACCTTTCGGTTTTGAATACCACTGCTTTTTTTTATTGCAAAATTTAATATATAATTGGTTTACTTCTCGTGTGTAGTGAAGTGCATAACTCCATCCATGACACCCTGTCCCTGTCGGGATGCCAGTGCTGGTAATAAGCTGTATGGTGAGTGGCAGCACAATGGGGCAGAGCCATCGCTGGTAATCACCACTCACTGGGACACTGAGCTGAGCTGTCCCCCAACCTCCAGCTGCCCCATCAGGGCAGTCTCACCTGTGTGTAACTTCCCTTGGGCCAGGAGGGTGCCTGTTCTCACACAGCTCCTTAGCTCACCCCACCTCCCTATCATCACTGCCCATTGGAAGTTCAAGCTGGTACCACCCCCTCAGGGTTCTCTCATTGGTTGGGTATCTACTCTGTTGAGGTGGAGTTGCTCGGGGAGTTTTTTTTTAAAGGTTGTGATGTTACTGGGGCATCAGTCATCAAGCCTTTCACCCTCCTGGCTGGGTGTGAAGGGTATTTGAACTAGGACTAGGGCTATGATTTGCTACATGAATGCCTTTGCATGGAGTGGTGGCCTAGTAGGATCCAGGGTGGGCTAGGGGCATGGTCCCTTCCTGTGTGGGCCAGGGCATGAGGCCTTTGGAAGCATCTCTGTGTGGTTCAGGTGGGGCCTGGAGCTGTGTGAGGGCCAGGTGTCTTCAGACCTGGGGCAGCTTTGGGACTGGGGCATGCAGGCCCTGGGTCCTGCTGGGGGAGAGTCCTGTGCTGGGACCAACTGCCTTGTGCTGCTCCCTGGTATGGTGCTGGCTGTTCTGGGAGGCATTTGGCTGCAAGCAGGGCTTGGATGATGCTGGAACATGTTTCTTGCAGTTGTGGGTCTGGGAAGTACTTCACAGGTGTGGTGAAGGGAGCATATGCCCAGAATTATGCCTCAAATATTGCCAAAACTTGTCTCTGCGTGTTTTGCTCAGAACCCCCTCCCCCCCTTCCCCTCCTTTCTGGAGTGGGTACTCAGTCCAGAGCTGAGTAAACAAAGGGCCAGGCATCAACAAGCTGGGGTAAACAACCCAACCTGCCGCCTTTGGGGTAAACAAGATCACACGCTCACCTTATGGGATGCTTGTGCTTCTTCCAAGTTTGGGTATAATTCTAGCCACGTGCTTTGCTATTGGCTAAAGGTGTTTACCAAGTTTGACTATTGGCCAAATCCAACGTGTGATTTGCCTTTGTGCACATGTTCTGACTTTGTCTGCAGTCTGGAGAGAAGCCTGCTACCCGGGAAGTGCCATCGTGCCTCAGTTTACCCGAGCCAGCAAAGAGTCCTTTTGCTTTGCTACAGCTTAGCATTGTACCCCAGTCCCGCCAATAGGAAAACGTCACCACCGTGCCCTGAGGGACTGTGCCCCACCGGTAAGCTGGGGGAGAACTTGCCTGAAACCCTTTTTGGCAGTTCTAAGTGTCTGCTGCAGCCACAAGGCAGCAGACCTGCGAGCCAAAGTCTTTGTGTGCCCACTCGCAAAGCAAGAACCGCATCTAGCAGGCCCTGTGAGCCAGCAGCAACCACGGAAAGGAGCCGCCAAAGCCAAGACTCCACAGCCCTGTGTCGTGAAGGGAGTCTATACCCAGAATTATGCTCCAAATATTGCCAAAACTTGTCCTAACATGTTTTTCTCACACCCCCCCCTTCCCCCTCCTTTCTGGAGTGGGTACTCAGCCCAGAGCCACGTAAACAAAGGGACAGATGTCAACAAGTTGGGGTAAACAACCCAACCTGCCCTTTTTGGGGTAAAAAAGATTACACGCCCACCTTGTGGGATGCTTGTGCTTTTTCCAGGTTTGGGCATACTTCTATCCACTTGCTTTTCTATAGGCAAAAGGCACTTACCAAGTTTGACTATTGGCTAAATCCCAGCCTCAAGCATATTATAAATATTACCCAAATTGTAAACAAGTTGCTCTTTGCTACTAAGCTCTTTTGTGCTGTTCTGCTCCATGCATGTGCTCTGTCCTCATCCGGAGAGAAGCCTGCTACCTGGGAAATGCCAGCATGCCTCAGTTTACCCGGAAGCCTGCAATGAGTCCTTCACAAGCTGCACTGCAATTACAGCCAGTCTTGTGTTGAATCCCAGTCCTGCTGGTAGGAAGAAGCAGCCACCATGTCTTAAAGGGACTGAGACCCGCTGGTAAGCTCACCCAGTCGGGGGGAGAACTTGCCTGAACCTTTCAGCAGTTCTAAGTGTCTGCTGCAGCCATGAGGCAGCAGGCCTGTGAGTCAAAGCCTTCGTGTGCTTGCTCATAAAATAAGGACCACACCCAGTCGCAGGAGAGGGAGCTGCCGCTTGCCGCTCCACAGCCCTGTAAATCAGAGCTGACCTAGGGCAATTCAGAGCACCATCTGTGCCTGTACTCTGCTGGGACTGCCTGTGAGTGTCCTGGATGCTCAGTCATTTCTGACCTGAGCCAGGGGAAAAGCCTGTGATGGTTTGAAACTGTCTTTTTAACTTTTCTTCTCAAACTTCAAGCAGAGAAAGCGAAAGAATGTAAATAAGTCACTATTGGGTGTAAGAAAGCCAAACAATGATTGTTCTAAACACTTCCATTGGATAGATAGAAATGTTTAAGAACCACTACTCAAAACAAGTAGGGGCAGTCGGAGTGGGGAGTTTGCCTCCTTGCTGGGCTGTCTGGCTGCTGTTCCTTCTTCTCTTCTGGCTGAAGATAACACACTGACCTTGGCGAGCTAAGTTAACAGCCTCTTTGCTTTTAACTAACTCTGCTTTCTGCCAGGGGGTCTGGGGGGAGGAGGCCCTGGGAGAGAGGCCCCTTGGGAAAGTCCCCTATGGGGGGAACCAAAGGGAGCTTGGTTGTGCTTTTCTGTTAATTGTATATATTTGTAAATGTTGTGAATTTTGTATATTTCTACATATTCATTGCATTTCATCATATATTGTAGATTTGCTTGTAAATACAGCTCTCATTTGCTTTCCAGACTGAGCTAGCCTGGTTATTGTCAGTGTGGGGGGATTTGATACATGGCAATCTAGGAGCTAGAAGAATTTGTGACTCAGTTCCAATCACTTCAGAAGCAAAGGTTCTTCACCACATCATGCAACAGATGCTACCTGGTCTAAGTGGATGACTCTGGTAACACAGAGAGCTCGAATGGGAAATCTCAAAAGGCCTGGTTTGGTGGAGGTGATCACAAACTGGCCAGAAGGCACAAGCTGTGCAAAACCTCCAGAGCAGAGAGTAACTCGTGCTGAGGAAGCTCCTCCTTAGAGTGATCTGTCTGATGGTGAGAAGAGATATGCTTTGTTCACAGAAGGTTTCTGTCGTCTTGTTGGAAAAAAGCGAAGGTGGAAGTCTGCAGTGTGGAGTCCAACATGCAGGGTTGCAGAAGTGAGACTTTGTAGGAGATTGACTAGCGTCAAGACACAGACTCAATATGAGTTAAAATCTTGCTCAGCCAGAATCAAGACACAGACCCAATATGAGTTCAGGATCTTGCTCATTTATTGCTAAAGACACAGGATTTTATAGTATTATGTGCTGTCCACGTGAATAACATTAGCTCGCTACTGGCTAACATACATTGTTCACGCGCCCGTTGCTGTATGCTGATTGGAATATGATATCAGCAACGTCTTCCTGCCTTGCAGCTTCAGGACCTGGCTTCATCTCCTGTTTATTGCTTGCCAAGCTTTCTTTTATCAGCCTCTCAAGGACATGGCAGGCTGTTTATAGTTAGTTAGCTTGGATTGTGCAGCTCATGGCCTTTTATCTTCTAGCCATTTCTCTACAAGAGATGCAGAAGGTGAATCTTGCACCCTCAGCAAGTTTGCTGATGACACCAAGCTGTGTGGTGCAGCAGACACGCTGGAGGGAAGAGATGCCATCCAGAGGGACCTTGACAGGCTGGAGAGGTGGGCACAAACCAACCTCATGAGGTTCAACAAGACAAAGTGCAGGGTCCTGCATCTGGGTCGAGGCAATCCAAAGCACAAATACAGGCTGGGCAGTCACTGGCTAGAAAGCAGCCCTGAGGAGAGGGACTTGGGGGTGCTGGTGGACGAGAAGCTCAACATGAGCTGTCAATGTGCACTTGCAGCCCAGAAAGCCAACCAGATCCTGGGCTGCATCAAGAGAAGCGTGGCCAGCAGGTCAAGGGAGGTGATTCTCCCCCTCTACTCAGCTCTGGTGAGACCCCACCTGGAGTACTGTGTCCAGTTCTGGAGCCCCTATTACAAGAGGGATATGGGCATGCTGGAATGTGTCCAGAGAAGGGCCACCAGGATGATCAGAGGGCTGGAGCACCTCTCCTATGAGGAGAGACTGAAAGAGTTGGGACTGTTCAGTCTGGAGAAGAGAAGGCTCTGAGGTGACCTTATTGTGGTCTTTCAATATCTGAAGGGGGCCTACAAGAAAGCTGGGGAGGGACTTTTTAAGCTATCAGGTAGTGACAGGACTAGGGGGAATGGAATAAATCTGGAAGTGGGGAGATTCAGGCTGGACGTGAGGAAGAAGTTCTTCCCCATGAGAGTGGTGAGAGCCTGGAATTGGTTGTCCAGGGAGGTGGTAGAAGCCCCATCCCTGGAGGTGTTTAAGGTCAGGCTGGATGAGGCTCTGGCCAGCCTGATCTAGTGTGAGGTGTCCCTGCCCATGGCAGGGGGGTTGGAACTAGATGGTCCTTGTGGTCCCTTCCAACCCTGACTGATTCTATGATTCTATGAATCCAGTCTATTTGCAGAGGTAAAAGCTGTCCAGCTAGCTCTTATCATAGCTGAACATGAGAGATGGCCAAAGCTTTATCTCTACACCGACTCATGGATGGTAGCCAATGCCTTGTGGGGTTGGCTAAAAGACTGGAAAAAGAATGAATGGCAGAGAAAAGGAAAGCCGATCTGGGCTGCAGATCTGTGGCAAGACATTGCTGCTCACATTGAGAGAATCCCAGTGAAAGTGAGACACATCGATGCTCACATTCCTAAGAGCAAAGCTACTGAGGAACAACACCACAACCATCAGGCAGATCTATCTGCAAGAGTTTCCCAAGTGGACACAAACTCTGATCCTGATCTTGACTGGAAACACCAAGGTGAGCTGTTCTTAGCTCAGTGGGCATATGACTCCTCAGGACATCAAGGTAGAGAAAGCCACACCACACCACGCTGCCCTCACCCCCACACACGCTCTCAAGCCGCTCCAGGAGGGGAACTGCTCCCCCAGCGTCCTGCTGATTCCACAGGACCGCAGTGCCAAGGGAGCGGCTCGAGAGTCTGTCCAGGGATCCTGCCTGTCGGCAGAAGTCTACACCAGACTCCCACAACCACGGGAGGAAGGGATTGCCCCTCGGAAACGGTGCCGTGTCCCCACGAGCCTCAGAGCCAGCCACAGCAGCCACAGCCCCTGATGGGTCCCTTAGCCTTGGCAGCCGGCCTCGGTAGCAGTAACTTAGCAACCTGCATAGCAACATGTTTAACACCATAGAATCACAGAATTGTTAGGGTTCAAGGGACATCAAGGATCGTCTAGTTCCAACCCCCCTGCCATGGTGTGGTGGTAAGGCCATAACACATGGCCCAGTACAAATCCAGACAGGCCTCAAGATGTCTAGACAGGTCCCTTTCTCTCCCCTCCTTCCTGCCACAGAAACAGGGCAACGCGGGAAAAGGAACAAAGGGGACAGGACTTTGCCTGTCTGGTAAACAAGATGCTTAGCTGGGGTCAGAACACGTAAGCTCCCCCAGATACAAGGTCCTTGCTTCTGCCTTTTATGGTCATAGCCTGGCAGAACGCTTTCCATTGGGCAGCTGCACGTTAGCTTCAGTGTCCCATTGGACCAAGTGACCTCTGGCATTTTGTATATATACAAGTGGCTAGGTAGCCTAGCCTTGCCTTGCTCAAATCTGCCTTGCTCATGCTTGCTGAAGCCATGCTCCAAGCCTTGCTCATGCTTGCTGAAGCCATGCTCCAAGCCCTGCCCTGCCTCGAGTGTCTGGTCCAGAGCCTGGGATAAAGCCACGAGCCATACACGTGTAAGCCAGAGAAGTCAACACCTAGACAGCCAGAGTAGCCGAGCCTGCTTTCCTTGCCACCAGAGTCGTGCCGTTCCCCAGTTTACCCACTCAGGAACTACGCAAGCACCCGTCGCCAAGAGCGTCTTTACTGCCTGCCGTCCACTGAAACCAGACCAGCCTGGGACCATGCAGTAGGCCTTTCTTGCCAGCAATCAGCCATGCTGGGCCCTACAAGAGCGCCCCTAAAGCCATTGCAGCAGCAGCATCCCTTATATGGGTGAAAATAGCTATGAGTAACATATTTACTGCCCTTTGGGTTTAACGGTTCTTATTAAGTCTCCTCCCCGTTATAACTGAGCGTTAATTGCTCTCAGGGACATTCTCTCTCCAAGTTGTTGCCTCCTAATTTGCATAGAATAGTTTTGTATTTGCCCTGACTGAGATTGCATAATTCCCTCTGTAAATATATCTTCCAACCGTACAAATGATCCTTTAATGAGTTTTGGCATATTTCATAATAAAGGGTTATTATTGTTATTAATGCCCATTGCCATATCGTTTTAATAATTATTGCTGTGAGCACCCTCACTGTTGCTGTGAGCCTCCCCTTGACCGCAGCACATGGGCAGGGACACCTCCCGCTAGATCAGGTTGCCCAGAGCCATGTCCAGCCTGGCCTTAAAAACCTCCAGGGATGGGGCTACTACCACCTCCTTGGGCAACCTGTTCCAGTGTCTCACCACCCTCATGATGAAAAACTTCTTCCTAATATCCAATCTGAATCTACCCACTTCTAGTTTTGCTCCATTCCCCCTAGTCCTATCCCTACCCGACACCTTAAAAAGTCCCTCCCCAGCTTTCTTGTAACCCCCCTTAAGATACTGGAAAGCCACAATAAGGTCTTCTTGGAGCCTTCTCTTCTCCAGATTGAACAGCCCCAACTCTTTCTGTCTGTCCTCATAGGAGAGGTGCTCCAGCCCTCTGATCATCCTCATGGCCCTTCTCTGGACACGTTCCAGCATGTCCATATCTCTCTTGTAATAGGGGCTCCAGAACTGGACACAGTACTCCAGGTGGGGTCTCACCAGAGTGGAGCATAGGGGAACAATCACCTCTCTCGACCTGCTGGCTACACTCTCTTGATGCAGCCCAGGATGTGATTTGCTTTCTGGGCTGCAAGTGCACACTGGTGGCTCATGTTGAGCTTCTCATCCACCAGCACCCCCAAGTCCTTTTCTTCAGGGCTGCTCTCAAGCCAGTCACTGCCCAGCCTATATTGGTGCTTGGGATTGCCCCAACCCAGATGCAGGACCTTGCATTTGGTCTTGTTGAACCTCATGAGGTTGTCATGGGCCCACCTCTCCACTCTGTCAAGGTCCCTCTGGATGGCATGCCTTCCCTCCAGCGTGTCTGCTGCACCACACAGCTTAGTGTCATCAGCAAACTTGCTGAGGGTGCGCTCAATGCCAGTGTCCATGTTGCTAACAAAGATGTTGAACAAGACTGGTCCCAGGACTGATCCCTGAGGGACTCCGCTTGTCACTGGCCTCCACTCGGACATATACCTATTGACATCCACTCTTTGGGTGCAGCCATCAAGCCAGTTCTTTATCCACTGAATGATCCATCCATCAAATACAGACTTTACCAGCTTGGAGACCAGGATGTCGAAGGCTTTGCTCAGGTCCATGTAAATGATATCAGTTGCTCGGCCTTCATCTATTAATGTTGTGGTCTTGTCATAGAAGGCCACCAGGTTTGTCAGGCAGGAGTTGCCCTTGGTGAACCCATGCTGACAGTACCCAATCACCTCTTCATTATTCTTCTGTCTCAGCAGTGCCTCCAGGAGGATCTTCTCCATGATCTTACCAGGCACACAGGTGAGACTGACTGGCCTATAGTTCCCTGGGTCATCCTTCTTTCCCTTTTTGAAAATGGGAGTAATGTTTCCCCTTTTCCAGTCAGTGGGGACTTCCCCAGACTGCCATGGCTTTTGGAATATAATAGAGAGTGGTTTAGCAAACTCATCCACCAGTTCCCTCAGCACCTGTGTCGTGAAGGCATCACATGCCCAGAATTATGCCCCCAGATACCAGCTAACTTGTCCCAACATGTTCTGGGAAGTCCCCCCTTCTACCCTCCTTTCAGGAGGGGAAGACAAAAGGTTCAGGCGCCAGCCTGTCTCCTAAGGGAATAAACAATTGCAGGCACCCATCTCAATGGGATGCCTATGCTCTGTCCATCTAAGGGCATAATTCTAGCTTCAAATTTCTATAGGTGGAAGCAGGTTGTTGGCAAGTGTGCCCATTGGCTAGTTTCCAGCCTCGAGTGTCTATAAGTATTGCTCCATTTGGTGCCACGTTGCTCTCTCTCCTTCTGCTTTCACCCATCATGCAATTCACAATTGTGTAAGCTATAAGCCTTTCACGCAAGCGTACTTGGAAGCCTCTGTGAACATGGAAGCCAGCCCATGGAGTGTGCATCGAGGACCCGCAAATGATGACCTCGTCGCCAGAGGCGCCGTAGACCCAGTCGAAAGGGACTGAGGGAATCCCCCAGAGAGGGTAAGCTGTAACCCAAAGGGAAAAGGACTAGCCCAAGCCTGGCGCTCCAGAAACGCTGCAAGCTAATTAAGTAGCCATAAGCAGCCAAATAAGCAGAAACGCATCTTGCATGACCCCGCCGACCACGGGAGAGTGAAAGGGAGCTGCCCCCTGTAGCCGCTCCGCAGCCCGTATCAGGGCGAAACACCCGGAGTTTCCCTGAGGGAAAAGAGAGAGCAAAGATTTGCCTCTCCATTGAAGTCAAGGCAATGACTGTACCATTATAATTTAAATGGAAGCAGTCGCCCAGAGAAGCGGCAGTCAGCTCACCTCGAGCCGAGCCGAGGGGAGGAAGCATCGCGTCACCGCACCTCCCACCGAAGACCTGCCTACAGGAAAACTGCCCTCGATCGTAGGGCCGAGCACCAAAAAGACCTGGCCCTCCTGAGCCGTCCTCCGGTCAGGGAGGCAGCCCCTCCCCGCAGACCGCGGGAGGACAAAGAAGCGAACTGCCCTTCCCGCAGACAGCGGGAAAGAGAAAGCCAACCTTGCCCCCCCCCAGAGCTGGGAGGGAGAAAGAAAGCGCCGCCCGAACGGGGCCAATCTCAGGCAGAAGCAGATACCCAGCGAGCCCGCGTGATCCGGTAATTTGTCTCGCTGCATGTATCTTTCATGTGTGTAACATTTAGTAACGTTCTATTCAAAGCACCCGCGCGCAGCCGCATGATATTTCTAGCTTAACCTGCCTCGTGATAACATTATAAATATCTCTTACATAGCTAGCAGCCGCAAGCGCCTTGTCGAGTCTCCATCTAGTGGACAAGTGGCGGAACTGCACCCTTTCATTCCCTTAATTAGAAATTGACTGTAAATATTATAATTGGGTATAATTGTAAATACTAAATCAGTTATGGTCTATATTATTACAACCATGCATCCGAATCAATATATATAAAAATTAATTAATCGGATATTATTAATAATAATAAACAATATTTTCATAATTCATAATTAATAATCACCATCCTCCATCCCTATTCCCCCTCTCCACGGCAACCTGTGGATGTATCTCATCGGGTCCCATGGACTTGAACGCTTTCAGGTTCTTCAGATGGTCACGAACATGATCTTCACTCACAATAGGCAGTTCCTTCTTCCAGTCCCTGCCATTATCTTTTTTGAGTCCAGGAGTGTGGCTGGAGCCCTTGCCAGTGAAGAGTGAGGTAAAGAAGTCATTAAGAACCTCAGCCTTTGTGCTGGTTTGAGGCCAGACAGATTGTCTCTTGCCCCGAAAGGGACAAAAGAATGACACACACAAACGGATTGGAGAGTGATGGAAAGTTTAAATGGAAAAGCGATTGGTGAAACTACAGAAAACTACAAAGCATAGTGGCAAAGAACATCCTAAAGCATACAGAGTCCCTTACATAATTCCCAGAGGCTTCCCAATCCTTCCTTCTCCCACCTGAGGGTATACCCAAACCCTCAGGGCTCGCTCTTCCCCCCTCCCGCTGCTAGGCAAGTCTCAGGCTGGCCAGGTCTGAGACTGCCCACCCCCTCCATTCTCCTCCTGGCATTAGGCCTAGTCAGGCCTAAGGGGCCTGAGATACTCCCCCACCGTTACCCGATAAGAGAGAGCATCTCCCACGGGGGCAGAGAGGGAAGAAAGAGAAAGAATATGACTTTGCAGATGGATTTATAGGGCGCAGGATTTATGGGTAGAAATATGCCGTTTCCTGTGTCCACCCCTATTGGGTGGGCACCTGGGACACCAGAGACGTATCTCATGTAGCAGTGGCAGGGGGCACCCAGCCTAAACTGCCACAGCCTTCTCCATGTCACTTGTCACCAGCTCACCTGTTTCCTTTCTGAGGGGGCCCACACCTTCCCTAGTATTCTTTTTACCATTAATATACCTATAGAAATTTTTACTGTTCCCGTTGATCTCTCTGGCTAGATGTAATTCTAACTGAGCTTTAGCTTTTCTAACCAGATCTCTTGCTGCTCGGGCAGCTTCCTTATATGCCCCCCATTCTAGCTGTCCTTTCTTTCACTCCTTGTAGAGTTTCTTTTTGTGTGACAGCATGTCCAGGAGCTCCTTGCTCATCCAGGCAGGTCTTCTAGCATTCTTTCCTGCTTTCCTCTTTGTGGGGATACTTTGCTCCTGGGCATGGAGAAGGAGATCCTTGAATACTGACCAGCTGTCCTGGGCCCCTCTTCCCTCTAGGGCTTTGTCCCACGGTACTTTGGCCAGCAGATCCCCGAAGTGATCAAAGTCTGCATGCCTCAAGTCCAGGGTTCTAAGCTTGGGATATGTCCTCCTAGTTGCATCATGGTCACTGCCGCCAAGGTTATCCCTGAGCCTCATATTGGTCACCAACCCTTCTCTATTGGTGAGAACAAGGTCCAGCACAGTGTCGCTGTTGTGGCAGACAGAGCAACACGTGCACACGCTTATAGTCATCAACAGAGTAGAGCCTTTATTATTTTTAACAACACATATGTTTTCTATGCTATTGTGGCTACTTCTAATTGGTTAACAGGTTGTTTTTAGTATTCTTATTGGTTATTGCCATATCACTATGGTTATAGCTATTTATGTTACACATGGGAGGATTCAAACCTTCTCTCTCACAGTTTCCCAGGCACTCTTCGTCCTTGCAAACCACCTGCATCTCCAGAACTTTCCATATTTTCATTGATGCACAGTAATCTGCCCAAGGTTAAGTTCTTCTTTCCCAGGCAAGGAATCTGCAGACCCGCCACAGTTTCCCACAATTCCCCTTTCATGTAACTGTGCCGAAAATGCTGTGTTGGCTGCTCGCTGCAGGGCCCTTTGCAGCAGGTTAGCCAGACAAGGCAACATTAACAGCACCACCATCACAATCACCAAAATCAACAACCCTGTCTTGATGATCGAGAAGGGCCATCCTGTAATTCCCCATTCCTTGAACAATCCTTCAAGCCATCCCTCATTATCTACTCACAAATGTGTTATCCCTTCCTCCAATTTCTGAATTCATAGATGTATAGATACTGAATGATCTGACAGGTTCATACAACGCATCCCTTCGAAATCCTCACACCCATACCCATGTGCTAACAACAAAAAATCTATCGCTGCTCTATTTTGCAAAGTAGCATGTCGGACAGAATTCACATCCAACAGGAGTTCATTCAGAGCCAGGGAGGAGGTGTTATTCTGTTTTGCGAGCCAACGCCCCAATTTATTCAGGCTTGCTAAAGCATGAGTCGTTCCAGTTCCAGAAAATATACTTGTTACGATGCGCTTCTCTACCCTCCAAAACTCTACCCTATCATCACAATCTGCTTCAAAGGCATGAATGCTACACTTTTGCCTTTTCCTAAAGTGATCAAAGATCATAGAAGTGTTCGGCGTCAGCATGGTTAAACGACCGAGACTGCAAGGTCCTCCCCTGATTCATGAGGGCAGGGCTGGTCAGGCCCTATCTCCACAAATAAGGAAAACACCTGCAGGCAGACGACGAGGATGAGAATGCCTCTTCACTTCTATGAATTCAGTCCGATTGCACCATGCAGTATAATTTCTGTATTCCCTCCCTGCTGGAGTAACATCCTGAATATTTATGGCTCTGTCCAATATAAAAGTAAACATAACACAGTAATCCATTTTTACTGATCCTAACATGCTAATCTCCAGAGCCTCTAATTCAGCTAAAGGAAGACACTGAGTCCAATTGTTCCAACCCTTGGCCATATATTCTAATGTCAGATTTGTCTTTTCAAATCCTTCCCACTCAAAACCATGAAAGCTTTTAAGTCCCCCATGTGTCTTTTTGAAGTGTATCAAGAAGCACGTGTAAAATGATCTTTCCGAGTTCAGTGGCTCAATTTTCTCAGTGATGTCCATCCATCCATTCACTGGTATGCCCACCAGGCAGGTGCTGAAGGGATTGGTGGGTGTTGATACGGAGAGGCACAGCGTGTATTGTCCTATGGCCTTGGCAAATGTGACCCACACATTTTGCTGTAGCTGCTTCGGGATCTGCAAGGCCGCTGCTGCAGTCAGCATCCAAAGGATGATGAAAGCACTGGCTGAACCCATCTTGCTGGGACCCAGCATGGTCCAAAACCTGTTGAGACACAAGTATATCCTCCACCCCAGGTTATTAATTCACAAGGATCAGACTATTGACCTGTTTCTAGATCCTGAACTTTGACACCTGATGGCACTGCACTGGTGGTGGTCAAAGAATTGAAATGACTTATCATTGGGGCTTCCTGGGAATTATCAGAGAGCTGCAAAAAATTTCAAACATACATAACTTTGTTTAACCGGGCCTCTGGAGAATCCCCTGCCATTCCCCCTCTTTGTTTTTGCAAAAACTGTTTCAGTGTGCCATGTGCACATTCAATGATGGCTTGACCAGTGGGAGAATGGGGAATACCGGTAACATGAGTGATACCCCACAATTGCAAGAATTAATTAACTTTACCAGATAGGTAGGCTGGGCCATTGTCTGTTTTTATCTGATGTGGTACTCCAGCAATGGAAAAGGCTCGCTGCCAGTGGCGATGACATCTTTAGCAGTTTCTCCTGTATGAGCAGTAGCAATGATGACTGAGGAAAATGTATCAATAGTTACATGAACAAATTTTAACCTGCCAAATTCAGCAATATGAGTAACATCTGTTTGCCAGACCTGGAGGGCTCACAACCCCCTAGGGTTGGTCTCATAGTAATGAGGGATATGCTAGCCCTGGCAGTCAGGGCATGCGGCAACAATAGCACAGGCTTCAGTACTGGACAAATGAAATTGACGCTTCAGGGCACGATAGCCTTGATGAAAAAATTGATGGTGTAATAAATAAAAATGGAATTATTTGTTAATCATATGTGAGAGCCCCGACTGTTCTCTGCTCACCCTTTTATATATTCGTAGACAATCTGTTCAAGCCAAAATGTGAAATAGCCCCCTTATTATATTTCCAAATCCCAGAGGGCTTCTCCCCACACAGGTAAATACCTGTGGGGCCTCCACCCGGCAGGGACAATAGGTGATTATTACTGTCATCAGAGCAGGGGAAGAGCATTTCACACCTTGTCTCCACTATTCAGACCTCTGCTGATAGACAATGAGGGAAGGGTGGGAGATTTGGAGCACCCTGCAACATTTGGAACACAGGAACCAGGCAGCCCAGGACAGGGCAGAGCTGTGGGGAGCTGTAGACCTGACCCGCAGCAGCATCACTGGGGCAGAGACTGATGGCCCTGGGAAGCTGACATGGGCTGTGAATACAGCTGGGGAGACTCCAGATTGGGCAGATTGGATTTGTAAAGTCTGTTAGTGCTCTGACAAAGAGTTCCTCATCATGTCTGCTAAATCCAGCAGCCAGTGTTAAGGAGCAGGAGATGTGGGGCAATGTGTGTTTAACTGTGGGGTTCAGACATCAGGACTCTGAATTTGGGTGCAGTTCTGCCGCTTGTCCACTAGATGGAGACTCGACAAGACGCTTGCGGCTTGCAACTATATACAGAGATATTTATAATGTTATCACGAGGCAAGTTAAGCTAGAAATATCATGCGGCTATGCACGGGTGCTTTGAATAGAACGCTACTGAATGTTATACACATGAAAGATACATTCTGTCTTTCTTTCTAGTGAGGCAAGTTGCTGGGTTATGCTGGCTCGCCGGTTATCTGCCCGGGGCTGCTCATATCCGGGCGGTGACTTTCTTTCTCCCTCCCGGCTCTGTGGGTGGGGGCAAGGCTTGCTTTCTCCTCCCACGGTCTGCGGAGAGGGGCTGGCTTGGTTTCCTTCTCCTCCCGTGGTCGCGGGGTTGGAGTGGCTCCCTGAACGGAGGATCGGCTCTGCAGGGCCGGTCTCTCGGGGGTTGGCCCTCGCGATCGAGCGGCAGCTCCCGGTAGGTGGGTTTCAGTGGGGGGGTGCGGCGAAGCGATGCTTTCCCCCTCGGCTCGTCTTGAAGTGAGCTGTTGCTGCCGATTTTCTTGGTGACTGCTTTCCATTTAAATTACGATGCTGCAGTCTTTGCCTTTGACTTCAACGGAGAGGCTATCTGCCATGATGGAGAGACGGGACACTGCTTGGTACAAGCAAGATGTCGATTTATTGTACAAAGCTTTTTCTTTATATAGGTTAACATAATATCAGAAGGCAGCTTATAATTGGTCATTAGTATGTCCAAGCTACAGTTGTAAATTCATGATTGGCTACAGAGAGAAAGTATCACACGAACACATATATTTTTTCCAAGGCTTAAGCAAGCGTCAGGCAAGAGATAAAGGATTCCATAATTCTGCTAGATTTTACTTTGTTCTTGTTATCAGGTAACTGCGTAATTCCCACAGGTCACAGTGACCACTAGGGAGTCGACCTGTCTGTGTTTTCCTTTTACACAGCTGCACTCTGTTCCCAGGGTTTGCCACCCATCAGAGATACAATATCTCCAGTGTCTGGGGTGCTCGTCCCTAAATCAACTCCTTCAGCTATCTTTTGCTCTCTCTTTCCCTCAGGGAAATTCTGTCTGCTTTTCCCTGACACGGGGCTGCAGAGCAGCTACAGTGGGTGGCTCCCTTTCTCTCCCGCAAGCAACGGGGGCTACGCAAGATGCGTTTCTGCTTACAGCTGCTTAATGGCTACTTAATTAGCTTGCAGCAAATTTGGACTGCCAGGCTTGGGCTAGTCTTTCCCTTTTATGGGTTTGCTTACCCTCTCTTGGGGCTTTTCCTCAGTCCTTTCGACTGGGCTTGATTTCACCCTCTCTCGGGCCACGACACTGAGATTCTGCTATCAGCGAAGGGATCTCCTTTGCGGGTTCCTCGAGTGTCTTGGTGGGCTGGCTTCTGTATTTGCAGAGGCTTCCAGTATGCTTGCGTGTGAGAAGTCTTACAGCGTACGCAGCGCAAGTTACATAGCGAGTGAAGGCAAAAGGAGAGAGCAAAGTAGTGAACAAAAGCAGTAATACTTATATATTCTCGAGGCTGGAGCTGGCCAATGGGCACACTCACCAACAACCTGCTTCCACCTATAGAAAAGGTGAAGCTAGAATTATGCCCTTAGATGGAAAGAGCATAGGCATGCCATGAGATGGGTGCCTGCAGTTGTTTACCCCTTAGGAGACAGGCTGGCGCCTGAGCCTTTTGTCCTCCTCTCCTGAAAGGAGGGTGGAAGGGGGGACTTACCAGAACATGTTGGGACAAGTTTGCTAGTATCTGGGGGCATAATTCTGGGCATGTGATGCCTACACTACAAGTGGTCATTTTGTCAATTACAATGGGAAGCTATGGCTTGTTGTTTAATATCTGGAGTAGGTCCCATTGCTATGCCCAATACAAGTGCATCTGCTTTTGTATTCCCTTCCAGCAAAAACCCAGGAAGGGTCGTGTGGCTCTTAATATGCAGAACATAATAAGGGGAATGCCACCTTTGGATTGTTGAGGAATGGTTGGCAAAGAAAGGACATGAAGGCCTGATGGACTTTACTGAAGAAGATATACAGCGCCATAGGACAAGATGGGTTTAGCTGAATCATTGTGACTTGCAAACTTGCAGGGCTACGGTGTCCTTGGGTGGAGGAGGGAAATACTGGAAAGTACCGGGCCTGAGAAAAACAGGATGTTGTGATTAAGCCGAATGGAATGTTTAACCTGCAAGAGGTGGGGTTGACATCTAGCTGTAAGCCAATCAGTAGCTGACTGGTAGGCATAATTAACTGTAAGCATATATAAGTGTGAGCTTGGAAATCAATAAACGGATTCTGCCGATCATATTGGTCTGTGTGCAGCCCCTTCTTGCGGCATTGGATCTCAGTCCACAGCAACTTTAAAATCCCAAAAAGTCTTTCCTGAGTAACCATTTGACATTATTGTTTAACTATAACATTCTGGTGAGTTAACATATAGATCCACATGAACATATTCCCTAATTACATGACATTAAGGCATTGAGACGTTCAGTCCCAAATGAGAGGTTTCATCCAGCTTCGGATTAACACTTCTGATCTCAGTTAAACAGGCACTGTGATCAGTCTCAGTGGTCAGCTGATTGTCAGTTTCACCAGCACTGCTGTTTGTCCCATCCTTTGAGTTTTGCGCTGTATTCTACTGAGATGTTTGCAGAACCGATCTTCGCAGATCATGACATGGGTAGGCTCTGCCATGCTGACATCAGGAAAACCTGTAGGTGGGAAAAGATGAAACCCTTTCCTAGGCTTTACTTTTCCCTAGGGTAAACCTCTGTATCAAAAAGAAAAAAAAAAATTGTCGCTTTTCATATTCTTATAATCCCCATCTCAAACCCCCTGTGAACACAAAAAACAAAACAGCATTCTACAATGTTCCTAAAATAAACTCCCAAGTCATGCCAATACCACAAAAGTCGTAAAAACTTGAAGAACTACATGACAATCAAACCATCAAAGTAATGTTCAGGAAAACAACAACAACAAAAAGATGGTATATTTTATAAAGCGCGCTTTTCAAAATGAGCTCTTTTTGAAATTGCTGGCATACTCAGGAAAAAAAAAAGAGGTTCGAACCAGAAAGAAGGAAAACCAAAAACCCTTAACCTATGAACTCATAAACAGCTTATTCCATTACCCAGTAGCATTTACACAGTATTATGATTATTGAAGGGAGGGAGAAGGAAGGGGTTCTTTTTTTTTCTTCATTGTTCACAAGCTGTTGTTTTCAGAAATGTGCAGATTTTCAAGTTTTGAAATGAAGGTTCTGATTGCATGCTTTTTCAGTTGTTTCTTGGCGTAGAAAAAAGTGAGTGACGTTTCTTTAAAGGATCAAGGGCTGGTAACTGCTGCTTTTTCTGATTTTTGGTGTCCCATATTTCCAGATCCAAAACATTTCTGTCCCTTAACCTGCAAGGCATCTAGGGCAGTGGCTAATGCAGCCATCTCAGCTAATTTCTTCCAATTAGTGACAATTGGCCCTAACATGACCTTCTTTCCCACAATTAAAACACTTTGGTGGGTCTTTTGACCTCAGGGCAGCAGCAAGTGCAGTCATCTTAAAGTCAATAGTGCCCACCTTAGAGCGAGCAGCGACCATATCAGCTACAGATGGCTAGCCCAGCAGCGGCCTCAATAATTTTCTGACAATCCTCATTTGCATTATCTTTTGCTAGTTGTCAGCACAGGATTTGTCTAAGGCCTTCATCGTCTACCTGCTTTTCAATAGTAGCAGAGATCTTTTCCACAAACTTCAAGAATGGTTCCCAGGGACCCTGTTTAATCACTGTGTAGCGAGGACGTGGAGATGCAATCTCCACTGATTTCCTAATTGCAGTCATCCCTATTCTTTGACTCTGCTCGAGTATCAAGGGATGCCAATGGGCTTGTGTATTTGGGTTAGAAAACACAGCCCCCATCCCCATCAGTGCATCCACCCCCACCGCCAAAAAAGGATCATCCTGGGCTCTCTGCATGTTCTGTATTGCGGATTTCTCAGCTAGCTTCTTCCAAATAGACTCAAATATCGAGAACTGAACAGGCTGAAAAAACACTTGTGCGATGTGGTTGATATTAAACAAACACAACAAATCAGTGTCTATAACACGTAAAAGCTGCATTGTCTCGCTTAAATTCACACCGTACTTTGCCACTGTGGACCTCAAGTCCTGCACAACTTTCCAGCGTAAAATTTGATGGTTATCCTGCTGACCAGTCCCTGAAGCCACTTTCACCACAGGAAAAGCCATGGGCTCACTAGAGTCATCAGAAACACTCATAAGGGAATGCGTCTGCACTGGAGCGGTGATTGTATGTGGCACTTCCAGCTTTTCCACTAAGTCCCAATCACCCCCGGATGCAGCTTTCTGATGAACCAGCTGCCAAAATCTCTCTGGTGATTGAGGGGTGTGATGGTTTGAAACTGTCTTTTTAATTTTTCCTTGCAAAGTTCAGAACAGAGAAAGTGAAAGAATGTAAATAAGTCACTATTGAGTGTAAGAAAGCAAAATAACGATTGTTCTAAATACTTCCATTGGATAAATAGAAATGTTTAAGAACTATTACCCAAAACAAAGTAGGCACTCTGCACATTCTGTGTTCTGCAGTGGGGGCAGTTGCTGGGCTGTCTGGCTGCTGTTTCTTCTTCTCTTCTGGCTGAAGATAACACGTACTGACCTTGGCAGCTAAGTTAACAACTTTCTGCTTAACAAACTCTGCTTCTCTGTCCAGGGGGGTCTGGGGGGAAGCTCCTGGGAGAGAGAGAGGCCCCTTTGGGAGGGTCCCCTTGGGGGGAAGCAAAGGGAGATCGGTTGTGCTTTTCTGTTGATTGTATATATTTGTGAATGTTGTGAATTTTGTATATTTGTACATATTCATTGCATTTCATTGTAGATTTTAGACTCTGCTTGTAAATACAGCTTTTCATTTGCTTCCAGACTGGGCTAGCCTGGTTATTGTTGGTGGAGGGGGAATTTCAGCTCACACCGACACAAGGGGTCACTGTTACACCACAGGGGGGCAAAGTCCATGAAGCACACCCACCAGGAGTTCGACATCCCCCTCCCCCCACAGTCTTTTTTAACCGCACATTCTGGGGCAAAGCTCCCTTCTCGTTCTCCTCCTCACTGTCAGATGGCAAAGGAGGAAACTACTGTTGCGACTGTGCATCATCAGGCTCATTACACTCCTCCTTTGTCAAGTACTCCTTCAACTGATAGTTTGGAAATTGATAGACCAATGGCAGCTGAGCAAAATCTCGAGGACTTTTCCACTTCATAGGGATCTTAAGCTGCTCATTAGGAGAAGGATACTTCTGCTCACCAGCGCCCTTTTCCTCGGGTGCTGACAGAGCAACTGGGCGGCTGGGCACGAGGGGGGCAGAAGGTGCCGGCATGTCTTCAACTCCTTTAGTGATCTCCTCCACACCCAACCCAATTCCCTTTTTTTTTAGCTCCGTTTTCAGTTACTCCTCCTCCTTTTTATCTTGCTCTCGCTTGGTATCTTTTAGCACTTCATTAAGTATTTGCCACTTAGTAGCCATATCTACAACTTCTTAATCTCCTTTCATTAAGGCATCCCATAAACGACTTCCCAGCTTCTGCCATGCAGCAATACTAAAGGCAGTACTGCAGTAGGGCTCAAATCCTTGCTGCTTACCCCATAAAAGCAGCCTCCTTAGATCATAGTCACTAACATTTACACCTCTACACTTCAGTAGCATTTTCCGGGTTCCGAGGACTAAGTCATAGAATCATAGAATCATAGAATCAAGAAGGTTGGAAGAGACCTCAAAGATCATCGAGTCCAACCTGTCACCCTACACCTCATGACTATCTAAATCATGGCACCAAGTGCCACGTCCAATCCCCTCTTGAACACCTCCAGGGATGGTGACTCCACCACCTCCCTGGGCAGCACATTCCAATGGCCAACCACTCTCTCTGTGAAGAACTTTCTCCTCACCTCCAGCCTAAACCTCCCCTGGCGCAGCTTGAGACTGTGTCCTCTTGTTCTGGTGCTGGTTGCCTGGGAGAAGAGACCAAACCCCTCCTGGCTACAACCTCCCTTCAGGTAGTTGTAGACAGCAATGAGGTCACCCCTGAGCCTCCTCTTCTCCAGGCTAAACAGTCCCAGCTCCCTCAGCCTCTCCTCATAGGGCTTGTGCTCAAGGCCTCTCACCAGCCTCGTTGCCCTTCTCTGGACATGCTCCAGCAATTCAACATCTTTCCTAAACTAAGGGGCCCAGAACTGGACACAGTACTCAAGGTGTCCTCTTCCTTTGTTAAATTCTGTCCCATTATGTTCCTGGTGGCTCACCTTCATAAGTGTCTAAGAACAGGTCCAGACCAAGCAGATTCCCCTCTGCTCTCAAGCTTCACCAGGCTCCACCACCACCGCAATCGCCAGTAGTGTCACCAGATATCTGTTGCTATTGCGGCGGACAGAGCGACACGTGCACACACTTATAGTCATCAATGGGGTAGAGCCTTTATTATTATTAATAACACACATTTATATGCTTTCTATGCTATCGTAGCTACTTCTAATTGGTTAACAGGTTGTTTTTAATGTTCTTATTGGTTATTGCCATATCTTTCTTGATACACAGTAATCTGCCCACGGTTAAGTTCTTCTTTCCCAGGTGTGTCAGTGTGAGCTGAAATTCCCCCCCCCCACCGACAATAACCAGGCTAGCTCAGTCTGGAAGCGAATGAAAGCTGTATTTAAAAGCAAAATCTACAATCTATGATGAAATGCAATGAATATGTACAAATATACACAATTCACAACATTTACAAATATATACAATCAACAGAAAAGCACAACCAAGATCCCTTTGCTTCCCCCCAAAGGGGACATTCCCAAGGGGCCTCTCTCCCAGGGGCTGCCTCCCCCCAGACCCCCCTGGCAGAAAGCAGTATTAGCTAAAGCAGAAAAGTTGTTAACTTAGCTCGCCAAGGTCAGTGTGTTATCTTCAGCCAGAAGAGAAGAAAGAGCAACCAGACACCCCAGCAAGCTGCCCCGACTGCAGACTGCAGACTCCCCACTTTGTTTTGAGTAGTAGTTCTTAAACATTTCTGTGTATCCAATGGAAGTGTTTAGAACAATCATTATTTTGCTTTCTTACACCCAATAGTGACTTATTTACACTCTTCAGCTTTCTCTGCTTGAACTTTGCAAAGAAAAATTGAAAAGACAGTTTCAAACCATCACACCAGGCAAGGAATCTGCAGACCCGCCGCAGTTTCCCACAGCATAGCACCTTTTCTCGTTGGTTCTTCTACCATTTGGCGGAGGAAGTTGTCATCTATGTATTCCAGGAACATTCTGGAATGCTGGTATCTAGCTGTGTTTTCCCTCCAGCAGATGTCAGGGTGGTTGAATTCCCCCACAAGGAGCAGGGCTTGTGAACACAAAGCCACTTCTATTTTCCTGTGGAGGGCCTCATCTGCTTGGTTCTGCTGGTCAGGTGGCCTGTAGCAGACCCCTACAGTAACATCTCCTTCCCCTGTCTTCCCTGTAAACTTCACCCATATGCTCTCAACCAGCTCATCATCCTTCCCCAGGTGGAGCTCCACTGATTCCAGGTGCCCACTGATATAGAGAGCAACACCTCCTCCCCTCCTACCTTGTCTGTCCTTCCTGAAGAGCTTGTACCCCTCTATCCCTACATTCCAGTTGTGGGAATCATCCCACCAAGTTTCAGTAATAGGCACTATGTCATAGCATCCTAGCAGCACAGTGGACCTTAATTCGTCCTGTTTGTTGCCCATGCTGCGTGCATTAGCATAGAGGCACTTCAGCTGGGCTGGCCGTGTCACCCTCTTAGGTGAATGCCCCTTGATCCCCTTGGGGTGTCCCAGTGCTTCATCATTGGCTTGCCTCAGGGCAAGAAGTTAAGAGCCCTTGATAGTACTCCTTCCCTCTGCCTCTGGTGAGCTGCCCCAATGTTCGTCATAGGCAAGCATGAGATTATCAACCCCTTCTCCCTTCGAACCTAGTTTAAAGCCCTATCAATGAGCTCTGGTAACTTCTGCCCTAGAATCCTTTTCCCCCTCTGGGACAGGTGCATCCTATTGGTTGCTTGCAGTTCTGGTGCCCTGTAAACTGTGCTGTGGTCATAAAATCCAAACCCCTGTCGATGACACCAGTCCTGGAGCCATGAATCGACCTGTTGGCTCTCCCTAAATGTTCCCTCATCCATCGCTGATGTCAGAGGGATGGAGGAGAACACAACTTGAGCTCCTGATCCCTTTAGCAGTTTCCCCAGGGTCCTGAAGTCTCTTTTAATTGATTGTGAGCCTCTCACTGCTGCATCATCACTACCCACCTGAAAAAACAGAAGTGGGGAATAGTCTGAAGGACTCACAAGGGTGGGAAGTTTACCTACGACATCCTTTACCTGGGCACCAGGGAGACAGTGGACCTCTCTGTGAAGTGGGTCTGGTCTGCATATTGGGCCCTCCGCTCCCCTCAGCAGGGAGTTACCTACAACAATGACCCTTCCATTTTTCTTTTCAGAGTCAGTTTTTATGGCTGGCCTGAGGCGAGTCGGCCCTTGTAGCACTTTTGGCTTTTCTGAGCCCTCGTCCTTGTTCATAACCAGTTCCTCCTGCAGAGCCTTGTACCTGTTTTGCAAGGACACTGTGGGTGGTGCGCTTCTTAAAGGAGCACGTTTGCTCCATTTGTATAATTTGTTTCATTGGATAGCTACCTGTTCCCTTTGACCCTGAACATGTGGGTTACTACAGTTACTGCAGGAAGGCTAGGGGGCTTGCTGATGAGAGGATATTGAATCATCTGCCCCACTAACAGTTGACTCCTGTTCTGTATTTGTAAAGATCAACCTTTGAAAGTTATCAATTTCCCTCTCACTCTCCCTGATGCTTCTTAGCCTACTCACCTCTTCCCTGAGCTCTATCACTTCATCCTGGAGCTGTGCGAACCAGATGAGCAGGTGAAAAACCTGCTCACACCGCACACACCCATAGTCAGTATTGCCCCCTGTTGCCTGTGAAAGGCTGTGGCATTCCTCACAACCTGTGGCCTGGATGCCAATATCCATTTCGGTGGGTGTAGAGAGCATACCACCATCATGCCTTCAGTAAAACTGCAGCACCTTGTGTCCTGCCCACACACCCTGCTCGTGCCAACTATTGATCTAATTCAAAAGGAGCCCCTGGGGCACACTGTATCTATTTGCTCTCCCTGTGCCTGTTAGCCTGCCTGTACCAATGGCCACTTGCTCCCAGCTGTCTGACCACGCCCCCTCCCTCTCACGCCCCACTTGCTGGCTTCCAATGAGCAGAAAGACTGCTGCCTGCAGCTCGCAGTCTGAGTGCCTCTTCCAGTTTTGCCAGGTTTAAAACTCCCGTGACTTCTCCGGGAACACCTCCACAGCCATGCTGCCCTCTCAGGCACCCTCAGAGAGACACCAAGTCAGGTCAAGTCACCTCTCCCCCTCTCTCTCTCTCTCAGTCCACCTGTCTCTGGCAGCCCTCTTTTTTTCTTCTAAAGATCTCAGCACAGCACGGAGCTAGCTGTTGCTGATGCAGTTGCCTTGCAGCTCGCTGTCTGAGGGTTTGGATTCTGTTTAAAATCCCCACGCTTTAGCTCGTGTAGTTTATAAGCAGCCCTCCCTGGCTATTCCCAGACTCATAGTTTGTTATCATAAATTGATTTAAGTCTCTGAAAGGTTCTTTTGATTGTATGCCCTGACACTTTGTCTCTTCTAGCTGTTTAGCAGCTGCCATCTGGTGGAGAAGCAGTGGAATTGCAACTTTGGTTCTTAATTGAATAACTGTTTTGTATTTTTCTAATACAGTTTATGGGATATGTTCACAACCGTGCACTAGAATCTGCAATCTATATTGATAAAAGGTTATTAATAATTTTCATATTAATAAATAATATTTTTCCATAAATAATAAATTAATAACCTTATCCATCACAACAGGCTTCTGGCCTGTCCCAGTGTGGAAAAATCAGAGGAGAGGCTTACTGGGAGCAGCTGTGCTGGAAGGTGAAGCCTGATAGGGAGGTATTCCATCTGTTTCCTCCCCTGGTGCAAGGTGCATTCCTGTGGCCTGGCTGTGCTGGTGAGGTTGGAGGACAGTGTGTACTTCCTGAAATCCCTGCCTGTGCTAAGGCATTGTCCTGCTTCACGTGGGACTGGCAGGGATGGAAGAGTTAGCCCTGTGGAATCACTGTGTGGGGCTATTTGAGGGTGTCTGATGAAGTGAATGTCTGGTCTCCAAGTTGGGGTTGTACCCAGATCAAACAGTGTGCTGAGATTCACAGTCTTTCTGCAGCAGAGGCTTCCCTGTCTTGGTGTCAGCTGAAGTGCCTTAGCTGTGGAATGGTGCAAGGACTTGCCTTGGGGTATCTTTTTTTCATCAGTAAAAAGCCACTGACTCCCCTGAAGCCCGGGTCCTGTGTGAGGCTTAGGGACTGTGTTTAAAACTGTTCTTGATCTGTTTGCCTTGGTGTGATCCTGCTATGCAGCAGCAGTGCCTGCAGCTGTGACCACCTAGCAGGGAAGTAATGGAGCTGAGATAGGCACACTCTCATCACTGTTCCTCTGCAAAACCTTGTCACGTATCCCCTTCTGAGAGGAAAATGTGTTTGGGCATTCACCATGTGAGTTGTCTCCTTGATCTCTGTGGTGTCCTGGCCAGGGTTAGACCTGGAGTGAGGTGGCTCCTGGCTGGTGGAGCTGTCTGGACCCAGTGTCCTTGGTCTTGTCCTAGGAAATCTGAGAAACCTAAGGAAGAAGGCTGTCTCTTACCCCTGCCAAGGTAGAATGTTGATGCAGAGCTAACGATCCCTCTTGGGATAACATCCTGCCTGCAGACCTGCCCTGGAGACCAAGAGGGGAAACAATTGGTCCTGCAGGTGCTGCAACTCCTGGGTGAAGCTGAGAGGTGATGTGAATGGTTGAGGCTGTTAATATCACATTTCTCATGATTAGAGGGTGCTTTTGTAACCCTTGTATGCTTCCCCTTATGGAGGAGGTGTCTGGAGCATTTTGGAACAATTTCTGGGTTCACAGCTTGTCTTTCCCCTGCAGTTTGGTCACAGTAGATCATGTCTGGCTTGGGGGAATGTGAGCAGGGAATGATTGCTTGAGCTCCCTTCCTGTAAAGGATATGTGGGACACCTGGACGAACGAGTGTTTCTTGAAGCAGTTTGGATCGACCTGTGGAAACGGTGGCATTAGGTGGAGATATGCTGGGAAGATGTGAAAAACTTGTCTGAGATCAAAAGACAATTGTTGTTTGATATTTCCTGCAGCTGGTGCATAGTAGGGAATATGGAATACCCACTCGATGCTGTGCTCTTTGGCCCAGTTATTTACAAGATTGTTCCTGAAATGAGTTCTGTTTTCTGACTCAATTCTCTCTGGAGTTCCGTGTCTCCACAGGATTTGTCTTTCCAGATGAAGAATGGTGTTATGTGCAGTTGCATGAGGAACTGGATAAGTTTCCAACCATCCAGTACTCGCCTCTACCATATCGAGAACAAGGTAGAGTGATGTAGTCAGTATGCCACCCCTCACCATACTTCTACTTGGACCATTGGTCACCATACCACAAGGGCTTGATGCGTTTTGCCTGCTTAATAACAGCACAAATGTCACAGTCATGGATGACTTGTGTGATAGCATCCATGGAAATATCAATGGATCTGTCACAAGCCCATCGGTAGGTTGCATCTCTGCCTTCATGTCCTGACGAATCATTGGCCCACCGAGCTAAGAACAGCTCAATTAGGTGTTTCCTGTCAAGATCAAGATCAAAGTTTGTGTCTACTTGAGAAACTCTTGCAGCTACATCTGCCTGATGGTTTTGTTGTTGTTCCTCAGTGGCTTTGCTCTTAGGAACGTGAGCATCAACATGTCTCACTGTGGTGAAGGCACCATATGCCCAGAATCATGCCCCAAATACTGGAAAACTCGTTCCAACATGTTTGGGCAAGTTCCCTCTTCCACCCTCCTTTCCAGAGTGGGGAACAAAGGCCCAGGCACCAGCCAGATGGCAAAACAACCCCAACCTGACTTGTAAGGGGTAAACAACTACATGCACCCATCGCATGGCATGCTCATGCTCCTTCCATTTAAGGGCATAATTCTAGCTTCACGCTTTCTATAGGCTAAAGCAGGTTGTTGACAAGAGTGCCCATTGGCCAGATCCAGCCTTGAGAAACTTGTTTACACGTTGCTCTCTCCTTTTGCTCTCTCCAGAGCTTTGCGCTCTCTTCTTTTGCTATCCAGAGCTTTGTATGCTCTCGCTTTGCTCGAGCCTTGCAAGCTCGCAGTGCTTAAGCTATTGCCTGTAAGTCTTCTCACTCCCACATGCATGCATACTAGCGGCCTCTGCAGAACGGAGAAGCCAGCACCCTGGGAAGGCCATTGTGCCTCAGTTCGCCTGAGGAACTTGCAAAGGAGATCCCTTCGCTGAAGCCACAAAGCCAGCGTCGAAAGCCCCATCCCAGCGGATCGGAAGAAGACTCCCCTGTGTCTTAAAGGGGACTGGACTCCTGAGGGTAAGCCTTTAGCCCAGAGGGGGAGGGACTAGCCCAAGCCTGGCAGTCCAACATCTGCTACAGCTATAAGCAGCAGACCAAGCAGCCACGTGCCCTGCGTGACCCTGCCATTCCCGTCAGGGTAATATAACCCGGGACTTCCTGAGAGAGAGTGTGTCCCGTCTGCTCTCTTTTGAGTTCAAGCCAAGGACTGCCTCATAACCTTAAATGGGAAGCAGTCGCCGAGATTCGACATCATTAGCTTACTTCGAGCCAAGTCAAGGGGAGCCACCACTCCATTTATCCGCGCCCCTTCCCCGAAGCCCATCGCCGTTGGGATCAGGACGCCTGACCCCACCTACCAGGAACCATCGCCCTGCCCCACCATGTGGGCCGACCCTGAAGGACCCAGCCCTGCCACGCAGGACCACTCCCCCAGGGAGGTGCACCAGCCCTGCCAGCCCCTGGCCGCTGCAGTTGCACTGTGGGACCACCTTGCCAAGGGAAGCTGCCGACCGGCAGAAAGTCTCACCCCTCCCATAGAGGCGGGAGGAGAAAGAAAGTCACTGTCAGGAAGAAAGCCCCCTCCCGCAGCCCGCCAGTGACTCAGCCGCAGCCTCAGCCCCGGGAGCCTTCCCCCACCTGGAACGGACCAGCCCCGGGCAGACAGTAAGCAGACAGCAGACAGCCAGCTTAACCTAGCAAATTGCTTCGCTACAAACAAAGACACAGTACATTTTTTCACCTGTGCAACACTCGCTAACATTCAGTTCAAAGCACCCGTGCCTAACCGCATGACATTCTAGCATGAATTGCCTCTTGATAGCATTGTAAATTTCTCTGTGTACATATTTAAAGCCACCAAGCGTCTTGTCGAGTCGTCATCTGGCGGACAAGCGGCAGAACGGCACCCTTCGTTCCCTTAATTTGAAATTAATTCTGTAAATATTCTAATTGGGTCAAATTGTACATAGTAAAACAGTTATGGGATATGTTTTCACAACCCTGCACTAGAATCTATATATAAAATACTGATTAATCGGTTAGTAACAATTTTTTACCATTAATAAAAATTAATTTTCATAATTAATATTTCATGATTAATAAATTAATAACCTCTGTCAGGTTCTGTCACACTCACTTTCATGTGAATTCACACAATGCGAACAGCAATGTCTTGCCACAGATCTGCAGCCCAGATAGGCATTCCTTTTCTCTGCCAACCATTCTTTTTCCAGTCCTTTAGCCAACACCACAAGGCATTGGCTACCATCCACGAGTTGGTGTAGAGATAAAGCTTTGGCCACCTCTCATGTTCAGCTACGTCAAGAGCTAGCTGGACAGTTTTTGCCTCTGCAAATTGACTGGATTCTCCTTCTCCATCCCTTGCCTCTGCAACTCTGCGTGTTGGACTCCACACTGCAGACTTCTGTCTTCGCTTCTTTCTAACAAGACGACAGGAACTGTCTTTCTCGAAGACTTCTTCAGCAGCTTTATCCCAGACGATGATATGATCAATGAACTGAATATGTTCTGGAGCTCCACCTTTCTCCAAAGCATGATGGATCACTGCATGACAGATGATTGAACTGTGAACCCAACCCTGGGGTAACAATTGAAAGTATATTGTATGCCTCTCCAGGTGAAGGCAAACTGAGGCCTGCATTCCTCTGTTCATTCAAGGCATGGTAATCAACCCTCAGGCACCATTCTCCATTTTGATTTCGCACAGGCCAGATCGGACTATTGAAAGGTGAATGAGTTTTGCTGATGACTTATTGACCTTCCAACTGATGACTTATTGACCGTCCAACTGATGAATCAAGTTCTGAATGGGCACCAAAGAGGCACAGTTGGTTCTGTATTGTCTCTGATGCACAGTTTGAGAAGCAACTGGCAACTTCACATCCTCTATCTCATGTTGTCCCATGGCTGCAGATTCATCTGAAAGCTCAGGTCTAATAGACAACTTCAATTTTCCTCCATTGATTTCTACGGTTGCTACTCCAAAAGCCCATTTGTAACCCTTGGGGTCTTTGAAAGGCCCTTCTCTCAGAAAATCAATTCCCAAAATACAAGTTGCATTAGGTCCTGTTACAATAGTATGTTTCTTCCACTGTTTCCCAGTTAAACTTATATCAGCCTCTATCTTAGACAACTCTTGAGATCCAGCAGTGACTCCCAGAATAGTGCCAGGCCACTGGATGTACACATCCCAGTAAATTCTTCTATCTCCATTATCCATTACCTCCCCCTGGCGGAAGGCAGGGCACCCCTAATTGTGGCGATTACATCCATATGTACAGCTGGCACAACAGCCAGTGCCAGAGTTAGAGTCACTGTTGGTGCTATTAGAGTTGTTCTGGGAAACTGAGGAAGTGACAGCTACCTTTCTGGTATTGTTACCTCGGGATCTGCCACTCTGCAGCTCCCGTAACCTCCTGAAAAGATCAGAAGTTGGTTGACGATCTCACCTGTTCATGTTTTCACCAAACTGATCACACAGAGTCATCCCGATACTCCCACGTGATTGCCTTTGTTGTCTGTTTTCGTTTGGCCTGTTTTGGAATGGCCTCCATGGAGGACGTGTTTCTAACAGCTGAAACTTGTACCCATCTGGAAGAAGAGGAATCGGCATCATCCCCCTTCATCAAATTGGATATGGAGGTTTTAAACTCCTCCTTCAGCTCTTTCATAAAATTCTTTGTCTCTCCACACAGAGTTTCAATGGCTGAAACCAAAGAAACATGTGTCAGACTATCCTCCAATTGCCTCATTTGGTCAGTGAAATGGCCAACAGTAGGAGGCACTCCACCATAATTGCTTGCCACAGTTTTGCTTGCCAGAATGGTAGCATAATTAGGAGGAGCAAGCTTTTTGGCAAGGCCTGTTCCCACAGGAATTTCATCAGGATTCAGCATATTATGATCTCCATACATCACTTCTCTCACAGCAAACTCTCTCAGACGCTTGATTCCCTCTTCCATCATGTTCCAAGGCTTAGGTTTCCATGGTAAATCGTCTCTGCTAGGGTACCTCATAACGACTGCTAACAGGAGGCGTGTCCACAGCGAAACTTTACCAAGGCAGCTGCCTAGATGCCTGTCTATGCCTGTATCTTTCGAAAGTGTCCCAAGCTGGGATGCTGACTTGTCACCTACCACCGAAGCTGGAGCTCCTGTGTGATGGTTTGAAACTGTCTTTTTAATTTTTCCTTGCAAAATTCAGAACAGAGAAAGTGAAAGAATGTAAATAAGTCACTATTGGGTGTAAGAAAGCAAAATAACGATTGTTCTAAACACTTCCATTGGATAGATAGAAATGTTTAAGAACTATTACCCAAAACAAAGTAGGCATTCGGCACATTCTGCGTTCGGCAGTGGGGGCAGTTGCTGGGCTGTCTGGCTGCTGTTTCTTCTTCTCTTCTGGCTGAAGATAACACACTGACCTTGGCAGCTAAGTTAACAACTTTCTGCTTAACTAACTCTGCTTCTCTGTCCAGGGGGGTCTGGGGGGGAAGCTCCTGGGAGAGGGAGGCCCCCTTTGGGAGGGTCCCCTTGGGGGGAAGCAAAGGGAGCTTGGTTGTGCTTTTCTATTGATTGTATATATTTGTAAGTGTTGTGAATTTTGTATATTTGTACATATTCATTGCATTTCATCTGCTTGTAAATACAGCTTTTCATTTGCTTCCAGACTGGGCTAGCCTGGTTATTGTCGGTGGGGGGGGAATTTCAGCTCACACCGACACATCCTGTATCAAAGCACCTTCCTAGCCAACTCAGGATTGGCTCAGTGTCTCCTCTGATGTAATCTTTCCTAACATGCCTAATTTCCTGTCTGGGTGCATTAGCTGACTGTATGTCATCCTTATCATCATCATCATCTTCCTCTTCTTCTTGAACCCTCTGTCCCCATGCTCCTACTGCAAGCCTCCATGCAGTTTCCTTAAGTTCAGAAGCACCTCCCTTAGTTCCTAATTTACCAGGACTCATATCCTCTCCACCGTCCATGGATGGCCTCATAAAATCGGCCAGATTTTTAAGGCTAGCCTTCTCTTCCTCATCAGAAGCATCTTATTTAACATAGGGTACCTGAACAGCAGGAGGATCCTGACCTCCTTCTGCACCTTCTGCACCTCCTTCTGCACCTCCTTCTGCAGCTTCTGCACTTCCCTTGTGTTTTCTGGTCAGGGTAGTAATTAGATTCAGTGGTTTCGCTTTTAAATTCACAGCAGAATCAGCAGAAACAGAGAGGTTCTGTGCAGTATCAAGGCTGTCTCTGCCGTTCTCTGCAGCTGTTCCTATTTCAACTGCATAGGGCGGAGGAGACTGTGCCTTGTCAATGGCTGCCGCTTGTGTAGCCGCCGTCACCATCTTAGGTCCTGGTAGAGTTCCCACAGCTGTTCTGGGCTGTGTTTGCCCTTCTGCTGGCATAGCATCAGAGACTCTGCTTTTACTGTTTAAAGATGCTCTTCCGTTAGCTCTCACCTCCTGGCACTTAATTGTCACTTCCTCTACGCTATAATCAGATTCTGTATCTGCCTCATTACTGAAACTGCCTCTATTAGACCCAGATTTTTTATGCCTCCTACATCTAAAGCAAACAGCTCCATGCCTCTCTAGGTACAGTTCAGACATACGATTATCACCACCAATAGGAAAATTAGGCACATTATTTTAGTATCCCATTTCCCCAGATAGGTTTCTGTAATAGGAATGGTGAATTCATATACTTCCGCTGGCAAAGTTACAGTCGAGTTACCATAATTTCCTACTCCAATAAAACTAAGGCAGTAATCACCAAATCTCTTTAACTTGTATTTAAACCAAAGAAATAACTTTTATGCGACATATCTTCCAATCTTATCTATCATAGCTGAAACAGCCCATTTATAAATTACCACAGTCAGAACATATTATATTAAATGCCACAGAATCCACATCATCTTCATTTTGCTTCACGTTGGTGCCAAAATTAATTGTTGTAGTGTGGTGGGCTGAAATTTACCTCCCACATTAACAACACCAGACTAGCTCAGTTTGGAAGCAAATGTAGCTGTCTTTACAAGCAAAAACTACAGTCTACAAGGGAATGCAATGAATATGTACAAATACACAGTATTTACAATATTTACAGATATGTACAATTAACAGAAACAGCACAAACCCCTCCTGGCCAAAGCCAGGAAACCTGCCTCCTGCCTTCCCCTTCCCTGCCTTCCCCTTCCCTGCCTTCCCCAGATCCCCCTGGCAAAAGGAAGAAAGACAAGAAGCAGAGAGATTGTTAGAACTTAGCTTTCAAGGTCAGTATGCCAGTATGTTATCTTCGAAAGCAAGGCCAGAAGAGGAATGCTAGACTGCCCATCAGAAAAACACCAAACAGACTGACTTTGTTTTGAGTACTGACTCTTAAACATTTCTATTTCTCCAATGGAAGTGTTTAGAATAATCATTATTTTGCTTTCTTACACCCAGTTGTGATTTATTTACATTCTTTTACTTTTCTGCTCAAACTCTGTGAAAAGAAATTAAAGGCATAGCCTTAAAACCGTCACGAGAATTAAGCAAATACTCAAAAAGAAAAATCCATTGAGGGTTGGTGAGTCCAGTGATAGTACTTCTGGTGTGGGAAATACCCAGGCTACAGTAGCGAGGATTGTGTTGTGTACATGGTGTGCTCCCCTGGATCTTCAGCTCTTCCTGAGGCCTCGGCTGTGGGTCTCTGTCCCAGGGAAGATGGGGAGGTTTGGATCAGAGTGGTGGGGCTGCTTTTCTGTTAAAGAATCATTACTTGGTGTTTGAAGGGTGCGGCAGTGGATGAGGCTGCTGAGCTCTGCAACTTCCTGTCCAAGCACGTTCCTAGTGGATGCCATACTGCTGCAAAGGACACCTTTCCCCAGTTGCTGCCATCACTGCCTCCAGGCTGGATTTCCCTATGCCTGATCAGATGGGGCAGGAGTGAGGGCGTGATCCTGTGTGGAAGAAAGCAATGGCTCCTCACTGTGGTGCTCCCCCCCATCTTGCTCAGACTCCCCCACTTAATATGGCACAGGTAAATCTCTGGCAATTGTGCATGGGTGAGCATCTGAGGACACTGGGCGTGGCAGCAGTGAGGTTTGTACTCTGTTCTCCATTGTCACAGAATCACAGAAAACATCTGTTTGGAAGAGACCTCAAAGATCATCCAGTTCAACCCTCAAGCCAGCACTGAAGGGTCAACACTAAACCATGTCCCTAAGTGCCAGGTCCACATGCTGCTTAAACACCTCCAGGGACGGTGACTCCACCATTGCCCTGTGTGTCGGTGTGAGCTGAAATTCCCCCCCCACCGACAATAACCAGGCTAGCTCAGTCTGGAAGCAAATGAAGGCTGTATTTACAAGCAGAGTCTAAAATCTATGATGAAATGCAATGAATATGTACAAATATACAAAATTCACAACATTCACAAATATATACGATCAACAGAAAAGCACAACCGATCTCCCTTTGCTTCCCCCCAAGGGGACCCTTCCCAAAGGGGCCTCCCTCTCCCAGGAGCTTCCCCCCAGACCCCCCTGGACAGAGAAGCAGAGTTAGTTAAGCAGAAAGTTGTTAACTTAGCTGCCAAGGTCAGTACGTGTTATCTTCAGCCAGAAGAGAAGAAGAAACAGCAGCCAGACAGCCCAGCAACTGCCCCCACTGCAGAACGCAGAATGTGCAGAGTGCCCACTTTGTTTTGGGTAGTAGTTCTTAAACATTTCTATCTATCCAATGGAAGTGTTTAGAACAATCAGTATTTTGCTTTCTTACACCCAATAGTGACTTATTTATACTCTTTCACTTTCTCTGTTCTGAACTTTGCAAGGAAAAATTAAAAAGAAAGTTTCAAACCATCACACCCTGGGCAGACCATTCCAATGTTTGATAACTCTCTCTGTGAAGAAATATTTCCTAATATCCAGCCTGAACCTCTCCTGGTGCAGCTTGAAACCATTTCCTCTAGTCCTGTCACTTGACACCAAGGAGAAGAGGCTGGCCCCCTCCTCGCTCCAACATCCCTTCAGGTAGTTGTAGAGAGTGATGAGGTCTCCCCTCAGCCTCCTCTTCTCCAAACTGAACCACCCCAGCTCCCTCAGATGCTACTCGTAGGCCATGTGCTCCAGGCCCTTCATGAGCCTCATTGCCCTTCTCTGAACACACTCCAGAACCTCAATGTTCCTCTTTGTGTCGGTGTGAGCTGAAATTCCCCCCCCACCGACAATAACCAGGCTAGCTCAGTCTGGAAGCAAATGAAAAGCTGTATTTACAAGCAGAGTCTAAAATCTACAATGAAATGCAATGAATATGTACAAATATACAAAATTCACAACATTCACAAATATATACAATCAACAGAAAAAGCACAATCGATCTCCCTTTGCTTCCCCCCAAGGGGACCCTCCCAAAGGGGCCTCCCTCTCCCAGGAGCTTCCCCCCCAGACCCCCCTGGACAGAGAAGCAGAGTTAGTTAAGCAGAAAGTTGTTAACTTAGCTGCCAAGGTCAGTGTGTTATCTTCAGCCAGAAGAGAAGAAGAAACAGCAGCCAGACAGCCCAGCAACTGCCCCCACTGCCGAACGCAGAATGTGCAGAATGCCTACTTTGTTTTGGGTAATAGTTCTTAAACATTTCTATCTATCCAATGGAAGTGTTTAGAACAATCGTTATTTTGCTTTCTTACACCCAATAGTGACTTATTTACATTCTTTCACTTTCTCTGTTCTGAATTTTGCAAGGAAAAATTAAAAAGACAGTTTCAAACCACCACACTCTTGTAGTGAAGGGCTCAGAACTGAATACAATACTCAAGGTGTGGCCTCACCAGTGCTGAGTACAGGGGGATGATCACCTCCCTGTTCCTGCTGGCCACTGTGTTTCTAATACAAGCCATGATACCGTTGGCTTTCTTGGCCACCTGGGCACACTGCTGACTCATATTTAGTCAACTGTCAACCAATACCCCCCAGGTCCCTCTCCAAGTCACAGCTTTCCAATCACACATCCCCAAGTCTATAGCTTACCATGAGGTTGTTGTGACCCAGGTGGAGGACCTGGCAGTTGGCCTTGCTGAACTTCATACAATTAGCCTTGGCCCATCAGTCTAACCTGTCCACATCCTGCTGTAAAGCTTCCCTACCCTCTAGCAGATCAACACAGGCACCCAGCTTGGTGTCATCTGCAAACTTACTGAGGGTGCACTCAATGTCCTCATCCAGATCATTAATAAAGATATCAAAGAAGACAGGCCCCACTACTGAGCCTTGGGGGACACCATTAGTGACTGGGTTCCAGCCAGATTTAATTCCATTCACCACCACTCTTTGAGCCTGGCCATTCAGCCAGTTTTTTAATCCAATGCAGAGTGCACTTATCCAATCCTTGCACCATGAGTTTCTGAAGAAGAATGCTGTGGGAGACAGTGTCAAAGGCTTTACTGAAGTCTAGGTAGACAATGTCCACAGCACTTCCATCATCCAGTAGGAGGGTCACCTTATTGTAGGAAATCAGATTAGTCAGGCAGGATCTGCCTTTCATAAACCCATGCTGACTGGGCCTCATTGCCTGGTTGTCTTGTAAGTACCATGTGATAGCACTCAGGATGACCTGTTCCATAACCTTTCCTGGCACTGAGGTCAGATTTACAGGCCTTTAGTTCTCTGGATCATCCTTCCAGCCCTTCTTGTAGATGGGCTGAACCCTCATGGAGCAACTGGTGTCACTGACAAATACTGAGGCAAAGTAGCCATTCAGCAGCTCAGCCTTTTCCTTGTCTTTGGTCACCAGGTTCCCTCCTTCATCCAGTAGTAGGTGGACATTATTCCTATGTCTTCTTTTACTGTTAACATACTTAGTATCATAGAATGGTCCAGGCCGGAAGGGACCTTCAAAGGTCATCTAGTCTGACCTTCCTACAGTCAGCAGGGACATCCCCAAGTAGACCAGGATGCCCATGACCTCATCGAGCCTCACCTTGAATATCTCCAGGGAAGGAGATATAAAAGCTCTATTCATTATCTTTAATGACACTTGTCAGATTGAGTTCTAGTTGAACTTTGGCCTTTCTAATTTTCTCCTGAGTTCTACCCAAAGCTCTCTACTTAGCCAGGCCGATCTTCTGCCTTGCCGGCTTGTCTTCCAAAGCATGGGGAGAGTTTGTTCCTGTGCTTTGAAGATTTCCCTCTTGAGGAATGTCCAGCCTTCCTGGACTCCCTTGTTCTTCAGCACTACCTCCCAGGGGATGCCATCAACCAGTTGCCTAAAGAAGTCAAAGTCCACCCTCTGGAAGTCTAAGGATTTAGTTCTATTGTCTCCCCTCCTAACTTCATTAAGAATTGTAAACTCCACCATCTTGTGGCCACTTTGTCTGAGATGTTCACCAACCTTTATATCTCCTACTAATCCTTCTCTGTTTACAAGAAGCAGGTCTAGTAGTGAGCCATCCCTTATTGGCTCATTCACTAGCTGTGTTAAGAAGTTATCTTCCATGCACTCCAAGAACCTCCAGGACTGCTTCCTGTCTGCTAATGTCTGGTAAATTGAAGTCCCCCACAAGAACAAGGGCTAGTGATTCTGAGACCTTCCCCGGGCACCTATAAAGCACTTCATCAACCTCCTCATCCTGGTTGGGTAGTCTATAGCAGACCCCCATCATGACATCTGCCTTGTTGGCCTTTCCCCTAATTCTTACCCACAAGCATTCAACCCTATCATCACTGTCATCGTCATGCTTGAGACAGTCAAGGTCCTCCCTGACATACAGGGCCAACCCACTCCCTTTCCTTCTGGGCCTATCCCTTCTGAAGAGTTTATAGCCATCCAACACAGCACTCCATCTATGGGATTCATCCCACCATGTTTCTGTCAGGGCAATAATATAGTTTTCCTGATGGGTGATAGCTTCAAGCTCTTCTTGCTTGTTCCCCATGCTCCGTGCATTGGCATAGATACACTTCAGCTGAGGCGTCTTTTTGAAGGGTAGGGGTCTGCTCCCTGACTGATTGCTCCCAGGCACTAACGTGAGTCCTAGCTTGTCAGTGGCCCTTGCATCTTCCTTATCTCGTGGCCCATTATCCGCTCCCTCCCCTGAGGTAGCAGTGGAGCCATCACACCATGCCATAGGTGTTCCAAGCTTGCCTCCAGCAAGTCTGGTCCTTCCCCTTTTCCCCTTCCAATCTAGTTTAAAGCCCTGTCAATGAGGCCATCCAGCTCCCATGATAAAACTCTTCTCCCCTTTTGGGTGAGGTGTACCCCATCTGCTGCCAGCAGGCCTGGTGTCATGTAAATTGATCCATGATCAAAACCCATAAAGTTCTTCTTGTGGCACCAGGCTCAAAGCCAGGAATTAATCTCATGGGTCTTCCTCAATCTATTTGGGTTGGTTCCTGCTACTGGGGGGATGGAGGAGAACATCACCTGTGCTTTCTGAGCCCTCAAGCAATCTCCCCAAAGCCCTGAAATCTTTGTTAATCGCTTTAGTACTTCTGTCCATAACCTCCTCACTCCCAATATGCATAACCAGCTGTGATGGATTAAAACGGTCTTTTTAGTTTTTCTTCTCAAAGTTCAAGCAGAGAAAGCTAAAGAATGTAAATAAGTCACTATTGGGTGTAAGAAAGCAAAATAATGATTGTTCTAAGCACTTCCATTGGATAGATAGAAATGTTTAAGAACCACTACTCAAAACAAAGTTGGGGCAGTTGGAGTCGGGGAGTTCGTAACTTGCTGGGCTGTCTGGCTGCTTCTTCTTCTCTTCTGGCTGAAGATAACACACTGACCTTGGCAAGCTAAGTTAACAGCTTCTCTGCTTTTAACTTTCTCTGCTTTCAACTCTCTCTGCTTTCTGCCAGGGGGGTCTGGGGGGAGGAGGCCCCTGGGAGGGAGGCCTCTTGGGAAAGGCCCCTTTGGGGGGAAGCAAAGGGAGATTGGTTGTGTTTTCTGTTGATTGTATATATTTGTAAATGTTGTGAATTTTGTATATTTGTACATATCCATTTCATTTCATCATAGATTGTAGATTTGCTTGTAAATACAGCTTTCATTTGCTTTCCAGGCTGAGCTAACCTGCTTATTGTCAGTGTGTGGGGATTTCAGCTCACACTGATACACCAGTAGTGGGTAATAATCTGATGGCTACACCAGATTGGGGAGTTTCTTATAAATGTCTGTCTTGATGCAGATATTGGGGAGGAGACATGGTTCTTTTGAACATTCCCATGAGTGAAATTATGACACAAATGAGGTCATATATCAAAATGTAATACAGCACAGTCATAATTCGGCCATAACTCATGATCTAATAGTGGGGAATATATATATTATGTTTCAAACCACTACATTCTCCACCATTTACCCCACACTATTCTGTATCATGCTCAACAGCAATCAACATCATAATATATATACAATTTTACTGTGCATTCTCACCCAAAGTTAGATTATTTTGTGGCACACAATAAACTTTTCCATCTTCCTGCATTACCCACCAAGTGCATCCTGGTCCTTGGGTGAAAACAATCCCACAAATGGGTTTGCTTTCACCTGGGGCAGGGCTAACCCAAACCTTCTTCCCTAGAATATTCTTCATGTGTACCATGGGAACTTTATCATGTTCTACAGCACATGGAAGTTTGGACTTGGCAGGGCCAGCCCAATTAATAGATCCTCTGGTCTTGACCAGCCAAGTGGCTTGTGCTAAATGTGCGTCCCAGTTTTTGAAGGTCCCTCCTCCCATTGCTTTCAGAATGGTTTTTAGTAGGCTGTTGTAACACTCAACTTTCCCAGCAGCTGGTGCATGATAAAGGATGTGATACATCCACTCGATGACATGCTCCTTGGACCAAGTGTCTATGAAGCTTGTAGAGAAATGGCTAGAAGATAAAAGGCCATGGTCTGCACAATCCAAGCTAACTAACTATAAACAGGCTGACATGTCCTTGAGAGGCTGATAAGAGAAAGCTTGGCAAGCAATAAACAGGAGATGAATCCAGGTGTTAAAGCTGCAAGGCAGAAAAGCATTGCCGATACCATATTCCAATCAGCGTCCAGTAACGGGCACGTGAACAAAGTATTTTAGCCAATAGCGAGCTAATGTTATTTGCGTGGACAGCACATAATACTATAAAAGCCTGTGTCTTTTAGCAATAAATGAGCAAGATCCTGGACTCATATTGGGTCTGTGTCTTGACTCTGACTGAGCAGGATTTAAACTCATATTGAGTCCCTGTCCTGACTCTGGTCAACCTCCTAGAGAAGTTGTTTCGGAAACGAGTTCTGTCATCTGACTTAATTCTTTCTGGGGTGTTGTGCCACTACAGGACTTGTTTTTCATGTCCTAGAATGCTGTTCCACACAGTGGCATGGGGCACTGAATATGTCACCAGCCATCCAGTGTTTGCTTCTAGCATTGTAAGCACATAGTGTTTGCCATGGGAGGTTTGTGGCAGTGTGATGTAATTGATTTGCCAGGCTTTCCCCTATTTATATCTATCTCAGCCATTGCCCCACATACCATCAAGGCTTTATTCACTTGGCCTGTTTGATTGCAGCACGTTTCACATTCATGGATAACCTGAACTATTATGTCTATGGTTAAGTCCACCCCTCAATCCCAAGCCCATCTGTATGTTGCATGTCTCCCTTGATGGCCTGAGGCATTGTGGGCCCATCAAGCTAGAAGTAATTCACTCTTAGATTGCCAGTTCAGATCTACCTGAGCCACTTTAAACTTAGCAGTGTGTTCCACCTGCTGGTTGTTGCGATGTTCATCAGTGTCTCGGCTCTTGAGTATATGAGCAGGTCAGCATCTACATGACGTATTTCGACCACCATGTTCTCTACTTGAGTGGCAATATTTTGTCACAGTTCAGCTGCCCAGATGGGTTTAACACTGCACTGCCAGTTGTTTTGCTTCCACTGACACAGAAGTTCCCATAAAGTGTTCATCTCTCCAATTGTCAAATTAGTTTATAGATGGGGATCACAGAGGCCCGGTTGGTGCGACGTTGCCGCCAGTGCAACGTTGCAGTGGCAATTGGTATTTGTTGGTCTTTAACATCTAACAACCCCACCATGAAAAGGTCCTTTGAAAGACCCGACAAGGCAGTCAATTTTTCCTTTTCCTCTATTCCTAAAGCAGCTCTATCAACTACCCACTGATATCCTTTTGGATCCTTGAAGCAACCTCTCCTAAGATAGTCTATACCAAGGATGCATGGAACCCCTGGGCCAGTCACAACCGGGTGTTTGTGATATTCACTCTCACTTAGGCTCACCTCAGCTTCTAACACACTCAGCTGTTTTGATGCCCTTCTCACACCAGAAATATAGATAGGTTCTGCCCCCTCATAGTTTGATGGTATCAGAGTACATTGCACACTGTGATGGTTTTAAGGCTATACCTTTAATTTTTCTTCACGAAGTTCAAGCAGAAAAGTGAATGAATGTAAATAAATCACTATTGGGTGTAAGAAAGAGATATAATGATTATTCTAAACACTTCCATTGGAGAAATAGAAATGTTTAAGAGTCAGTACTCAAAACAAGGTACGGACAGTCTCTCTCTGTCTTTCTGTCTGGTGTCTTCTCTGCTGGTCAGTCTGCAGTCTTTGGGAGATAACACACCCCCCAGAATACTGACCTTGACAAACTAAGTTTAACAAACCTCTCTGCTTCCTGGCTTTCTTCCCTTTGCATGCTAGCTTGGGGGGGGGGGGGGGGGGGGGAATATGCAGGGCCCCTCTGGGGGCCAGGGGGCTTTGTTGTGTTTTTCTGTTGATTGTACATATTTGTAAATGTTGTGAATAGTGTATATTTGTACATATTAATTGCATTTCATTATAGATTGTAGTTTTGCCTGCAAATACAGCTTCATTTGCTTCCAAACTGAGTTAGCCTGGTTATTGTTAATGTGGGAGGGGGATTCCAGCTCCCCACACCACAACAATTAATATTTTGGCACCCAACGTGGGGCAATTGCTTGTATGATTTATTTCTGCTCAGATTAGGAAGCAAAATGAAGCTGTTTTGTATCCTGTGGCATGCTATATATTCTGTTCTGACTGTGGTGATTTATAAATGGGCTGTCTCCACTGTGATAGATAAAATTGCAAGATATGTGGCATATAAACTATATATTTAAGGTAAGGACAATTACAGAAAGTTGTTGAGTATTGTTTTGGGTTTATTGGAGTAGGGAGTTATGGCAACTCAACTGTAAATCTGTCAGCAGAAGCATATAAATTTGCTATTCCTACTGCAGAAAATTATGTGAACAAATGGAACCCTAAATTGATTTATATGCTATGGTTGAATCTGGTGTTTGCGGTAATAATTATATGCCTGCAGATAGCACTGTGTTGAGAGAGACATGGAGCTAGTTATTCTAGCAGCTTGCGGAGACACAAAAGAAAACGCAGAAGAGCTCAGATGGAACCGGAAATAGGTTCAGATTCAGACTACAGCATACAGGAGCTGACAATCAAATGCAGACAGGCAAAAGCTTAAGAGAAAGCGGCTCTGAATGCCGATACCAGCTGTTTTGGCTCTGTCTTGGTAGGGCCATGACATGGCCCAGTACAAACCCAGACAGGCCTTAAGATGTCTAGACAGGGTCCCTTTCTCTCCCCTCCCTCCTGCAGGAAAACAGGGCAATGCGGGAAAAGAACAAAGGGGACAGGACTCCTGCCTGGCTGGTAAACAAGATGTTTATGTGGGGTGAGAGGACGTGAGCTGACCACTGCTCCCCCAGATACAAGGTCCTTGCTTCTGCCTTTTATGGTTATAGCCTGGCATAACACTTTTCTATTGGGCAGCTACACGTTAGCTTCAGTGCCCCATTGGACCAACCGATCTCTGGCAATTTGTATATATACAAGTGACTAGGTAGTCACCCTTGCCTTGCCTTGCTGAAGCCTGCTGAAGCCTTGCCTTGCTTCAAGCCTTGCTGAAGCCTTGCCTTGCTTCAAGCCTTGCTGCCTCGAGTTGCTCTGCCCTGCCTTGAGTGCCTGGTCCAGAGCCTGGGATAAAGCCACGAGCCATACACATGCAAGTCAGAGAAGCCACAAGCCTAGAAGCCGAATTAAAGTTGCCTAGCCTGCTTCCCCTTGCCACCAGAATCGTGCCGTGCATCAATTTACCCAGAAACCAAGCCTGTCGCAAAGAGCATCATTAACTGCCCTCCATCCGCTGAAGCCAGATCAGCCTGGGACCTTTCTTGCCGGCAATCTGCCATGCTGCGCCTTACAAGAGCACCCCAAAGCTAACACAGCAGCAGCAGCAGCATCCCTGTGTGGGTAAAACTATCTGTGAGTAACTAATTCACTGACCTTTGGGTTTAACGGTTCTTATGGAGCCTCCCCCTGCTGTAATCGAGTGCTACCTGCTCTCGGGGACCTTCTCTTTCCAAGTTGTTGCCTCCTAATTTGCATAGAATGGTTTGCATTTTGCCCTAAGACTGCATAATTCCCATTGTAAATATATCTTCCAACCATACAACAATCCTTTTAACGAGTTTTGGCATATTTCATTAATAAAGGGTTACTGTTTTTATTAATACCCGTTTGCCATATCGTTTATTATTTATTGTTGTGATGGTAATTAATTTATTCCTTCCCTCGACCACAGCAGGCTCTGAGCCAGTTGCTGCAGGAATTCTGCCAGGACCTGAGATGGCTAATGTGGTTACACAGGCAGCCGCCATGAACGAGGCACAGTCTTTTCTGCCCTCTGCTGCTGAAATAGAAGCAGCCAGCAGCTACAGGGTCTCAAAGAGTACCAACTGTCTCTGCACAGAATCTCTTTGTTTCTGCTGATTCTGCTGTGAATTTGAAAGCTAAACCACTGAATTTAGTTGCTACTCTGACTCGAAAGCGTAAGGGAGCCACAGGACAGGGTGCAGAGGCTGCAGGAGGAGGTGCAGAAGGAGGTCAGGATCCTTCTGCTCAGGGACCCTCTGTTAAGAAAGATCCTTCTGTTGAGGAAGAGAAGGTTAGCCTTAAAAGTCTGGCAGACTTCATGAGACCACCCAGGGATGGTGGAGATTTAGGACAGGATACGAGCCCTGGTAAATTAGGAACTGCTGGAAGTGCCTCTGAACTCCAGGAAATTGCACAGAGGCTTGCAGAAGGAGCACGGGGACAGCAAGTTCAGGAACAAGATGATGAGGATGATATACAGCAATGGGTGTGGTGGCTTGCCCTCTAGCTCATCTTGAGTGCGAATAGCATCTACTATTGGTTCAGCTGGACAGAATGCCTTGATCTTGGGGCTACCATAATTTCCCCATCGGTTATTTACAACATAGACCGCGTGGGCTAAACACTTGTCCCAATTTCCTTTAGAGACATTGGCATGTCTCTTAATGAAGCCATTCGTCCTTTCAACTATGCCATTTGCCTGGGGGTAGTATGGGGTATGGAATATCCACTTGACCCCTTCACCTTGTGCCCAGTCCTGCTGCGATGGAGAGACGGGACGAGGCCTGATGCAAGCCAAGTGTCAATTTATTGTACAAAGCTTTTTCTTTATATAGGCTAACATAATATCAGAAGGCAGCTTGTAATTGGTCATTGGTATGTCCATACTACAGTTGTAAATTCACGATTGGCTACAGAGAGAAAGTATCACACAAACGCATATATTTTTCAGAAGGCTTAAGCAAACGTCAAGCAAGAGATAAAGGGATTCCATAATTCTGTCCTAAGTTTTGCTTTGTTCTTGTTATCAGGTCCCTGCATAACTCCCTTAGGTCACAGTGGCCTCTAGGGAGCCGATCTGTCTGTGTTTTCCTTCTAGCTGCGCTCTGTTCCCAGGGTTTGCCACCCATTAGGGTTAAAGCATATCCTTCTATCAGTAAGACGGTGTCTGGGGTTCTGGTCCCTAAATCAATTCCTTCATTTCCCCCTCCCTGTTTGTACGATAAGAATTCTCTTGAGTGATCGATTAATTAAACCTTGTAAGCATTGCAATATACAGGGTAAAAAAAGCAATAAAAAAAGCAAAACAGCAAAAGCATAAATGATTGTTTTGGCAAGACTACGAAGTCAGCCAGAAATGGTTAAATGACCGAGACTTCAAGGTCCTCCTCTGATTTGTGAGGGCAGAGCTGGCCAGGCTCTATCCCCACAAATAAGGAAAACACCTGCAGGCAGACAATGAGGATGGGAATGCTTCTTCACTTCTATGAATTCAGTTCGATTGCACCATGCAGTATAATTTCTGTACCTCTTCCCTGCTGGAGTAACATCCTGAATATCTGTGGCCTTGTCTGATCTAGAATTAAGCACAACACAGTAATGCATTCTTAACCAATCCTAGCTTACTTATCTTTTGAGGCTAGTCAGATTTGTCTTTTCAAATCCTTTACACCCAAAACTATGAAAGCTTTTAAGTGTGCCAGGAAGCACATGTAGAATGATCTTTTCAAGTTCAGTGGTTCAGTTTTTTCAGTGATGTCCTTTTACCCATTCACTGATATGCCCACCAGACAGGTGCTGAAGGGACTGGCAGGTGCTGATATGGAGAGGCACAGCATGTCTCGTCCTATGGCCTTGGCAAGCGTGATCCACATATTTTGCTGTGGTTGCTTTGAGATCTGCAAGGCTGCTGCTGCAGTCAGCATCCAAAGGATGATGAAAGCACTGGGACCCAATAGAGTCCAAAACCTGTTGAGACACAAGCATATCCTCCACCCTAGGTTATTAATACACTGGTGGTAGTTAAAAAATTAAAATGACGTGTCATTGGGGTTTCCTGGGAATCATTAGGAAGCTGTAAAAAAATTAAATTTTAAAATGTAAAACATACATAGCTTTGTTTAACCAGGCCTCTGAAGAGGCCCCTACCATTCCCCCTCTTTAGTTTTTGCAAAAGTCACTTCAGTGTACTGTGTGAGGGAATAAGGAATACAGGGAACATGAGCGATACCCCACAATTGCAAGAATGAATTAATTTTACCAGATAAATAGGCTGGGCTATTTGTCTATTCCTGGGTAACCACTTTTTAACTCTAACATTCTGGTGAGTTAACATATAAATCTGCATAAACATATTCCCTAATTACATAACATTAAGGCATTGAAACATTCAGTCCCGAATGAAATGTTTCCTCCGGGGTGTGTCGGCGTGAGCTGAAATTCCCCCCCCACCGACAATAACCAGGCTAGCTCAGTGTGGAAGCAAATGAAGACTGTATTTACAAGCAGAGAAATGCAATGAATATGTACAAATATACAAAATTCACAACATTTACAATATATATATACAATCAACAGAAAAGTACAACCGATCTCCCTTTGCTTCCCCCCAAGGGGACCCTCCCAAAGGAGCCTCTCTCTCTCCCAGGAGCCTCCTCACAGACCCCCCGGACAGAGAAGCAGAGTTTGTAAAGCAGAAACAGGATCAAGAATCAAGAATCAAGAATCAAGAAGGTTGGAAGAGACCTCAAGGATCATCGAGTCCAACCTGTCACCCTACACCTCATGCCTATCTAAACCATGGCACCAAGTGCCACGTCCAATCCCCTCTTGAACACCTCCAGGGATGGTGACTCCACCACCTCCCTGGGCAGCACATTCCAGTGGCCAACCACTCTCTCTGTGAAGAACTTTCTCCTCACCTCCAGCCTAAACCTCCCCTGGCGCAGCTTGAGACTGTGTCCTCTTGTTCTGGTGCTGGTTGCCTGGGAGAAGAGACCAACCCCCTCCTGGCTACAACCTCCCTTCAGGTAGTTGTAGACAGCAATGAGGTCTCCCCTGAGCCTTCTCTTCTCCAGGCTAAACAGTCCCAGCTCCCTCAGCCTCTCCTCATAGGGCTTGTGCTCAAGGCCTCTCACCAGCCTCGTTGCCCTTCTCTGGAAATGCTCCAGCAATTCAACATCTTTCCTAAACTGAGGGGCCCAGAACTGGACACAGTACTCAAGGTGTGGCCTAACCAGTGCTGTCTACAGGGGTACAATGACCTCGATGCCTTTAAGGGACGTTTGATTGATCGAATGGAGCAAATTAAACAGGCAGTTAAAAGAAATAAGCAACCTGACAATTCCTGGGAGCACATCCCCACATGGAAGGAACTGTTAAAGGACTTGTCAAATTATGGGGCACTTGTTGGTTATTGTGGCGGTGTGAGCTGAAATTCCCCCCCCCCCCACCGACAATAACCAGGCTAGCCCAGTCTGGAAGCAAATGAAAAGCTGTATTTACAAGCAGAGTCTAAAATCTACAATGAAATGCAATGAATATATACAAATATACAAAATTCACAACATTCACAAATATATACAATCAACAGAAAAGCACAACCGATCCCCCTTTGCTTCCCCCCAAGGGGACCCTCCCAAAGGGGCCTCCCTCTCCCAGGAGCTTCCCCCCCAGACCCCCCTGGACAGAGAAGCAGAGTTTAGTTAGAGCAGAAAGTTGTTAACTTAGCTGCCAAGGTCAGTGTGTTATCTTCAGCCAGAAGAGAAGAAGAAACAGCAACCAGACAGCCCAGCAACTGCCCCCACTGCCGAACGCAGAAT
>NW_026539094.1:36355-56355 GCF_027791375.1 Indicator indicator | reverse complement strand
GGGGCAGAGTGGCTGGAAATTGCCCAGCAGAAAAGGAATTGAGGGTGATGGTTGCCAGCCAGCCAAATATGAGCCAGCAGTGTGCTCAGGTGGCCACGAAGGCCACCAGCATCCTGGCCTGGATCAGCAATAGTGTGGCCAAGCAGGATTAGGGAAGTAATCATGCCCCTGTACTTGGCACAGGTGACACCACACCTTGTGTGAAGGAAAGAAGTCAGAGAGTTGTGGTCAATGGGATGGAGTCTAGTTGGAGGCCTGTGTCTAGTGGAGTCCCTCAGGGGTCAGTACTGGGACCAGTACTATTTGATATATTCATCAATGACCTGGATGAGGGCACAGAGTGCACTGTCAGCAAGTTTGCTGTTGACACAAAACTGGGCACAGTGGCTGACACACCAGAAAATTGTGCTGCCGTTCAGTGAGACTTAGACAGGCTGGAGAGTTGGTCAGGGAGAAAGTTCAACAAGGGCAAGTGTAGAGTCCTGCACCTGGGAAAGAACACCCCCATGGATCAGTATAGGTTGGGGATTGAGCTGTTGGAGAGCAGTGAAGGGGAAAAGGCCCTGGGGGTCCTAGTGGATGGAAGGTTGGTCATGAGCCAGCAATGTGCTCTTGTGGCCAAGGTGGCCAATGCTATTATGAGGTGCATTAGAAGGGGTGTAGTTAGTAGGTCGAGAGAGGTTGTCCTTCCCCTCTACTCTGCCCTTGTGAGGCTGCATCTGGAATATTGTGTCCTGTTCTGGGCCCCTCAGTTCAAGAAGGACCTAAGGGAACTGCTTGAAAGAGTCCAGTGCAGAGCCACAAAAATGATTAAAGGAGAGGAACATCTTCCTTATGAGGAGAGACAGAAGGAGCTGAGTCTGTATAGTTTGGAGAGGAGGAGCCTGAGGGGTGACCTCATTAATGTTTATAAATATGTAAAGGGTGAGTGCCAAGAGGATGGAGTCAGGCTCTGCTCAGTGTTGTCCAGTGACAGGACAAGGGGCAATGGGTGGAAGTTGAGGCATAAGAAGTTCCATGGAAACATGAGGAAAAATGTTTTCCCTGTGAGGGTGACAGAACACTGGAACAGGCTGCCCAGGGGGGTTGTGGAGTCTCCCTCTCTGGAGATATTCAAGATCCACCTGGATGCTGTGTGATCTGCTCTAGGTGATCCTGCTCTGGCAAGGGGGGTTGGACTGGATGAGCTTTCAAGGTCCCTTCCAGCCTCTAACATTCTGTGATTCTATGATTCTGTGAATATTTGGATCAGTTTTGGCCTCCTTGCTCCAAGGAGGGCATTGAGGGGCTGGAGCAGGTCCAGAGAAAGGCAACAAAGCTGGTGTAGGGCCTGGAGAACAGGGCTGGTGAGGAGTGGCTGAGGGACCTGGGGTTGTTTAGTGGGGAGAAGGGAAGGCTGAGGGAAGACCTCATTGCTCTCTACAACTCCCTGAAAGGAGGTTGAAGTGAGCTGGGGGTTGGTCTCTTCTCCCAATGAAGAAGTGACGGGACAAGAAGAAATGTCCTGAAATTGTGTCAGGGGAGGTTTAGGTTGGATATTACGAAGAATTTCTTTGCTGCAAGAGTGGTCAGACATTGGAACAGGCTGCCCAGGAAAGTGGTGGAGTCACCATCCCTGGAGGTATTCAAGAAACCCGTGGACATGGCACGTTGGGACATGGTTTAATGGCCAATGTGGTCTTAGAGTGATGGTTGGACTCAATGAGCTTAAGAGGTGTTTTCCAACCAAAACATTTCTAGGATTCTATTTGGAACTGATTTGGAAGAGAAACTTTAAAGTCTGGCAGTTCCAGAGAGAGAAACATTTAAAGTTCTTGAAGTTCATAACATTCAAATGAAACAATACATTTTCCATATTCCATTTTATCAGTGAAGGTACAAATGAATAGAGATTGAATGAGACTTGGATTATGTTATTTTAACTTTTTGTAGGCTATTGCAGCAGCATTTCATCTTGAGACTTTTTCAAACAGGGTTTTAATAAATCACCTCTAACTTTTAGTTAAATTGCTGATGTTCAACTTGCTGACTATCATATGACACTTTCTGTAGTAATTCCCTATCTATTGATGTTTCTTAAGCTTGTGAGTGCTATGTGATTCCTCAGCTTGATTTCTGAAAGAAATAAACACAGTTGTACCAAATTAGGAACAATTTCTTTCCTGCAAGAGTGGTCAGGCATTGGAACAGGCTGCCCAGGGAGGTGGTGGAGTCACCAGCCTTGGAGCCGTTCAAGAAACATGTGGCCTTGGAAACTAAGGATATGGCTTGATGGTCATGGTGGTGTTGGGTTGAAGGTAGGACTTGATCTTAAAGGTCTCTTCCAACCAAAACAATTCTAGGATTCTATGATTCTATGAAATTCTGAAACTTCTCTGCCAGCATTGGTTGTATCTTAAGTTTTAAGACCGTTATCTTGGCTGAATGTTATATAAGTCCTAACTAGTCATCCTCTGCCATGTCATCTTAGAGTAAAATCAGTCATAACTTCACTTTATAGCATTGACCAGCATCCATGTAGTGGTGAGGGTTAAAGGGGGTGATATTTGAGTTAGTGTGAAGGTAGGATACAAAGCTGCATGTAACAAGTTCTCCTTAGTTCTATTGCATGTGGAACAGCTTATTTTGTTCTTATCTCCCTGTACTAGGGAGAGAAGCAGAGAAAGTGTTTCAGTGCTCCATCACCCTCAAAGTAGAAAAGCTGAGGGGACAGAGGAGAACACTACTTGTGCTCCCAATCCCTTAACCAGTCATAGAATGATAGAATGGTCTGGGTTGGAAGGGACCTCTGAAGATCATCTAGTCCAACCCCCCCCTGCAGTCAGCAGAGGCACCTTCAACTAGATCAGGTTGCCCAGAGCCCTGTTCAGCCTCACTTTGAATATCTCCAGGGATGGGGCCCCAACAACTTCCTTGGGCAACCTGTTCCAGTGTTCCACCACCCTCACAGTAAAGAACCTGTTCCTAACATCTAATCCAAATCTGCACTTGTCACTGCTCTCCATCTGGACTTTGAGACATTGAGCACTACCCTCTGGATGTGACCAGCCAGCCATTTCCTTATCCACTGAACAGTCCACCCATCAAAGCCCTGTCACTCCAACTTGGCGAGTAGGATGTTGTGGGAGACCGTGTCAAAGGGCTTGTAGAAGATAGACCACATCCATAGGTCATCCCTTGTCCACTGATGCAGTCACTCTGTCATAGAAAGCCACTAAGTTAGTCAGGTGGGATTTGTTCCTAGTAAAGCCATGCTGGCTGTCTTGAATCACCTCCCTGTCCTCCATGTGCCTTAGCATGGCATCTAGGAGGATCTGTTCCATGATCTTCCCAGGCACAGAGGTGAGGATTCCAGGACTTTTCAAATATCACGGAGAGTGGTTTGGCAGCTACATCAGCTAATTCCCTCAGGACTCTGAGATGCATCTTATCAGGTCCCATGGACTTGTATATCTTCAGGTTCCTCAGATGGTCAGCATAACTACATTTTAACACAACAATCAATTCTTACAGATTAGTTTCACCTATCTAGATAAGGCAATTTCAAACAAGCAGCTATGGAAAAGGTGATGATGCTTGATGACTCTTAGGTCAGCTTTCTAGGATCAGAGAGGTTATTCCTGACATAAAAACTAAAGCAAACATTCATAAACTGTTATATTCTCAGTAATTATTTCTCTTTGCTTTCCAAACTATGGAAAACAGATGTTTGGTTTACATTTTGTTTTCATTTTCTGTTGTGGCAGTTACAAACCACCCTCGCCCCCCCCCCCCCCCCCCCAAACCACCAAGGGCTGAGGCTTGCTAGGAGCTGATAAAGATCAGTTTGAGGACCCCTGGACATTAGCTGGCACCTCTGAGCCTAGAAGCCCTTTCGTTGTTTGGAGAACTCTGCCCTCCAAGTAATTAAGGAATTGGCCATAGCACGACAACTCACAGGGTATAAATGGAGTCCTGCTATGGAGAGAGTGGGTTGTCTCCACACAGAAGCAGCCTGGCAATCAGATCTTCTCCCCTTAGAATGGGACCTTGTCTAAGGAGTCCTCACCCTGCCCTTGGTGAGTGTACATGTATATATATGACCTGGGTACCTGTGAGGAGATTTTTGTTTTCTGAGTGAGTGTGTACACATTTTGGTTCATCTCTCCAAATAGTTTAACTGGTTGTGCAGCAGTATATTCCAGCTGACATCCAAATCTTGTAATTTTGTTGTGTCAGAAGGAGAGCAAATTAATTGCAATAAATCCACAGTTTTCATCTGTGGCTGTCTGTTAGTGGATGCCTCTGAGATACCTATTAACTAAGAAGCCATTAAGATTCAAAAACATTTAGAAACCTAAACTCTGATTTGCTACTTCCATAACTATAAAATACAGTTAATACAGTGTTAACAATCCACATTGGTTTGCTTATATGGTTACTCAAAATACTCGTGACATCAAAATGATCTGCTTGTACATACATCTATAGAAACAAATGAAGTGCCTGAAGTTCATTTCAAAACTAAGGTTTCTGTTGATGAAGTCTTCTGCATGAATGAACCTCCCATAAATAGTCTTTTCCATTTTTCTGTGCTAATAATTTGCAATAAGCAGAATTGCAGCTAACATCATTTCATATTTATAATCTCTCTCTATATAACTTGTATTTTAAAATGCAACTTCTTCCAAATATCGAGCCATTATAGAAAATAACACACAACGGTCTAAGAAGGAACTTTGCATTTCTCAGCATTGGGAATGTAGCAATAGGATGAGGGGCGGTGGTTTGAAACTGGAGCAGGGTAGATTTAGGAGCAAATTCTTCAAAATCTCGGAGGGGTGGGACAAGATGACCTTTGAGGGTCCCTTCCAACCCGATGCATTCTGTGATTCTACTGTCTGACTTTCTCAAGTCATTTTGGGTCACTGCTGTAACTACACTGATAAAACCTCAGGTCAGACATCTGGATTAGCTCAAACAACCTTAAAAATGTTTGCTAAATCAAATAAAATACACTCTTATACTCTGTAACAGGAGTGCCACCTTGTTTATGGATAGCCGTGTCATTGAAACTGCAACAGCACAGACTCACAACTTAATTCCACTAAAACTCATGCAAATAAGGTTCTATTTTAGATTAAGAACTAAAAAGGGAGGGGAAAAGGATTTCCATACTTTATAAAGATGCTTAGGAAAAAATCATCCTTTTAAAATAGTTAAGAACTGTTACAGTATAGCACTTGGGCACTAGAGTGCAAAGGGCCACATGACTACCTGTGACTGATGAACAGTTTACTGGTTAAAATTGAAAATTTGCAACTATTCCTTATCATAAAAAATTGATTATATCCATTCCACTGTGCTCCAGTCTGTTCACAGAATCACAGAATATGTCTGTCTGGGAGAGACCTCAAAGATCATCCAGTCCAACCCTTCACCCAGCACTGAAGGGTCAACAATAAACCGTGTCCCTAAGTGCCAGATCCACAAACTGCATGAAGACCCCCAGGGATGGTGACTCCATCATACCTTGGGCAGCCCATTCCAATGTTTGAGAACCTTCTCTGTGAAGAAATATTTCCTAACATCCAGCCTGAACCTCCCCTGGTGCAGCTTGGAACCATTTCCTCTGGTCCTGTCGCTTGACACCAAGGAAGAGAGGCTGGACCCCTCCTCGCTCCAACTTCCTTTCAGGTAGTTGTAGAGAGCAATGAGGTCTCCTCTCAGCCTCCTCTTCTCCAGACTGAACACCCCCAGCTCCCTCAGGCACTCCTCGTAGGCCAGGTGCTCCAGGCCCTTCACCAGCCTCGTTGCCCTTCTCTGGACATGTTCCAGCCCCTCAATGTCTTTCCTACAGTGAGGGGCCCAGAACTGAACACAATAGTCAAGGTGTGTCTTCACCAGTGCTGAGTACAGGGGGATGATCACCTCCCTGTTCCTGCTGGCCACGGTGTTTCTAATCCAAGCCAGGATGCCATTGGCTTTCTTGGCTACCTGGGCACTGCTGACTCATGTTCAGTTGACTGCCAACCAACACCCCCAGGTCCCTCTCCGAGTCGCAGCTTTCCAACCACACATCCCCAAGTCTGTAGCTTACCATGGGGTGGTTGTGACCCAGTTGTAGGACCTGGCACTTGGCCTTGTTGAACTTCATACAATTAACCTCAGCCCATCCGTCTAACCTGTCTGGATCCCACTGTAAGGCTTCCCTACCCTCTAAGGGATCGACACAGCCACCCAGCTTGGTGTTATCTGCAAACATACTGAGAGTGCACTCAATCCCCTCATCCAGATCATGGATAAAGATATTAAAGAGGACAGGCCCCAGTACTGAACCCTGGGGGACACCACTGGTGACTGGGTGCCAGCCAGATTTAGCTCCATTCACCACCACTCTTTGGGCACAGCCATCCAGCCAGCTTTTTACCCAGTGCAGAGGTCACTGATCCAAGCCTTGTGCCATGAGTTTCTGAAGGAGAATGCTGTGGGAGACAGTGTCAAAGGCTTTACTAAAGTCCAGGTAGACAATGTCCACGGCCCTTCCCTCATCCACTATGTGGGTCACCTTATTGTCGAAGGAGATCAGGTTAGTCAGGCAGCAACTGCCTTTCATAAACCCCTGCTGACTGGGCCTTACCGCCTGCCTGACTTATATGTGCCATGTGATGGCACTCAGGATGATCTGCTGCATAACCTTCCCTGGCACCAAGGTCAGTCTGATAGGCCTGTAGTTCCCTGGATCATCCTTCCAGCTCTTCTTGTAGATGGGCATCACATTTGCTGGCCTCCACTCAACTGGGACCTCCCTGGTCAGCCAGGACTGTTGACAAATAATGGTGAGTGCCTTGGTGAGTACATTTGCCAGCTCCTTAAGTACCCTTGAGTAAATCCCATCTGGTCCATAGACTTGTGCACATCTAAGTGGCACAATAGGTCATTTCCCCCTGGATTGTGGGGAGTGCTTTCTGCTCCCCATCCCTGTCTTCCAGTTTCAGAGGCTGAACACTCAAGGAGCAACTGGTGTCACTGACAAATACTGAGGCAAAGTGGGTTCAGCAGCTCAGCCTTTTCCTTGTCTTTGGTCACCAGGTTCCCTCCTACATCCAGTAGTGGGTGGACATTCTCTCTAGCTTACTCTTAACATCCTTATGAAAGCACTTTTTCTTATCTTTAATGGCACTGGCCAGATTGAGTTCCAGTTGAACTTTGGCCTTTCTAATTTTCTCCCTACATATCCTTGCAGGAACCTTGTACTCTTCCTGAGTTGCCTGCCCCTTCTTCCATAGCCAGTAGACTTTCCCTTTCTTCCTGAGTTCTACCCAAAGCTCTCTACTTAGCCAGGCTGGCCTTCTGCCCTGCTGGCTTGTCTTCAGATGCATGGAGACAGCTTGTTCCTGTGCCTTGAAGATCACGGAATCACAGAATCACAGTATTTCAGGGGCTGGTAGGGACCTTGAAAGATCATCTAGTCCAACCCCCCCTGCCAGAACAGGATCACCTACACCAGATTACACAGGAATGCATCCAGGTGAGTTTTGAATATCTCCAGAGAGGGAGACTCCACAACCTCCCTGGGCAGCCTGTTCCAATGCTCTGTCACCCTCACAGTGAAAAAAAATTTTCCTCATATTTACGTGAAACTTCCCATGCCTCAACTTCCACCTGTTGCCCCTTGTCCTGTCATTGGGCACCACCAAGCAGAGCCTGACTCCATCCTCTTGGGACTCACCCTTTACATATTTGTAAACATTGATGTGGTCACCTCTCAGTCTCCTCCTCTCCAAGCTAAAGAGCCCCAGCTCCCTCAGTCTGTCCTTGTATGGAAGATGTTTCACTCCCTTAATCATCCTTGTGGCTCTGCGCTGGACTCTTTCAAGTAGCTCCCTGTCTTTCTTGAACTGAGGGGCCCAGAGCTGGACACAATATTCCAGATGCAGCCTCACCAGTGCAGAGTAGAGGGGGAGGAGAACCTCTCTCATCTTACTGGTCACACTCCTTCTAATACACCCCAGAATGGCATTGACCACCTTGGCCACAAGAGCACATTGCTGGGTCATGGTCAACCTTCCATCCGCCAGGACCCCCAGGTCCCTTTTACCTTCACTGCTCTCCAGCAAGTCTGTCCCCAGCCTATACTGGTGTATGGAGTTGTTCCTTCCCAGGTGCAAGACTCTACACTTGCCCTTGTTGAACTTCATCGAATTTCTCCTGGCCCAGCTCTCCAGACTGTCCAAGTCTGGCTGAATGGCAGCACAGCCTTCTGGTGTGTCAGCCACTCCACCCAGCTTTGTGTTGTCAGCAAACTTGCTGACAGTGCACTCTGTGTCCTCATCCAGGTCATCGATGAATATATTGAATAGTACTGGTCCCAGTCCCTGAGGGACTCCACTAGACACAGGCCTCCAACTAGACTCCATCCCATTGACCACAACTTCTTTCCTTCACCCAGTTCACAATCCACCTCACTACCTGATCATCGAGACCACACTGCCTCAGTTTAAATGCAAGGATTTCCCTCTTGAGGAATGTCCAGCCTTCCTGGACTCCCTTGTCCTTTGGGATTACCTCCCAGGGAATGCCTATCCTGGATGGACAAACCCCAAAACATGCCCTAACCCAGACAATGGGCTAAGCACCTATGAATGTGCAAACCTGGACATTTCCTGGGTTCCAGATGGTCCAGGTAAACATGTATCGTGTAACTAACCTTGTAACACACCTGTGTATTGTGTGTGCCCCTGGCCATGTTTGGACATGCCCCATTCTATAGGTTAAGCTATCAGGTTTCTCTGTTACCAACAGACATTGTCTTCAGACAGTATTTAAACCACCCGAGAAGGTAGGCAATTTGGTGGTTTGCTGTTGCTTAGAAGGTAGGAGGGCTCTGCAGAGGGACCTTGCCAGGCTGGATGGGTGGGCAGAGGCCAACAGGATGGCATTTAACAAGTCCAAGTGCCAAGTTCTGCACTTTGGCCACAACAACCCCATGCAGTGCTACAGGCTGGGGTCAGAGTGTCTGGAGAGCAGCCAGGCAGAAAGGGACCTGGGGACACTGGTTGACAGGCGCCTGAACATGAGCCAGCAGTGTGCCCAGGTGGCCAGGAAGGCCAATGGCATCCTGGCCTGCATCAGAAATAGTGTGGCCAGCAGGAGCAGGGAAGTCATTCTGCCCTGTGCTCAGCACTGGTCAGGCCACACCTTGAGTCCTGTGTCCAATTCTGGGCTCCTCAATTTAAGAAGGACATTGAGATACTTGAACGCATCCAGAGAAGCGCAACAAGGCTGGTGAGAGGTCTCGAGCACAAGCCCTATGAGGAGAGGTTGAGGGAGCTGGGGTTGTTTAACATGGAGAAGAGGAGGCTCAGGGGAGGTTGTAGCCAGGAGGGGGTTGGTCTCTTCTCCCAGGTAACCAGCACCAGAACAAGAGGACACAGTGTCAAGCTGTGCCAGGGGAGGTTTAGGCTCGAGGTGAGGAGAAAGTTCTTCACAGAAAGAGTAATTGGCCAGTGAAATGTGCTGCTCAGGGAGGTGGTGGAGGCACCGTCCCTGGAGGTGTTCAAGAGAAGATTGGATGTGGCACTTGGAGCCACGGTTTAGTTGTCAGGAGGTGTTAGGTGATGGATAATAGGTTGGACTTGATGATCTAAGGTCTTTTCCAACCTGGTTGATTCTGTGATTCTGTGATATACAGATGGTTTTGAAGTCAGCTGTAAGTTGTTTTCAGTCAGTCTTAGTTAGTAGACCAAAACTTGAAATGAACTGCTATGGGTTTGTTGACAAGTGAAACATCAGATGGAGTTTGAGTTAGTTTGGTTCTCCAGACACCACCACAGGTAATACTTCTATGGTATAAAAGTAGAAGTAGTAGTAACTTGATTAAGTCTTAAATGATTTGGGTTTCTTTTTCTCCATAGTAGTACCAGTGAAAACGGCCAGAGCTTGCCAGTGTTATACTGCTGTTATTGCAGAAATTGTAGGGTAAGCTTTCATGGATTCTGCAGAATGACATGTTAGAAATTTTCCAATGACCTAAGTCAATTTCAGTAGTGGATGTTATAGACATTGCATTTTTATTTTGATGTGGATATAATATATGGTGTTATTTAAAATCCAGCTTATTTTACCTTGGTTTTGCACGTGATTTTTGACATACTGATGCTTGTCATTATATAATTGTCCTATTAGAGGTATGAGTAATCCTAGGTTAGGGCCAGAATAGCTGAAGGTTTTTGTTTGGTATATGGGACCAGTAAGATATTTAATAGTGGACTGAGCATTTGGATCTGAGTGTTTGAGTTGACAAACTCTCGATAAGATGGTAGCAGCAGGTAAAACAAAAAAATTACTTTAGATCACCAGATAGCCTCTGTAATACTTGGAGATGAGAGTTCCCATGACCTTTCTGTCTTTTGTGCTTTCCTACTTTCTTTTTCTTTGTAGCTTTTTGTGCATATATATATATATATATGGTCAGGTACACATCTGAAATTTAAATTATTACTGTATAATGTTTAATAATTGGGAAATATTGGTAGACTGAACAGAAGAATTCATCATCTGTGCTTTGAGATTACACCCTTTTTTCACTACTATTTCTACTAATACTTAATATTGAATACACTACAATATTGCTCTCCTGACATGATGCAGCAAATGGAGAAGGATTAATCCTAGTTTTTCTTGATCTTTGCAGGAAGCAGTGGGTCAACATGGAAGGAAACCTGGATAATGAATAGAACTGAGAGAAAAGGAAAGTAGTAAGACGTGGAAAACTTGAATTTGAGGAAAGATTTTATCAAATTAGTATTTCTGAAGAGTTGTCAGTAGCAACAGTAGTAGGAAAGAAGGCATATTTGGTTTTGCTTTAGCAGTTGAAAGTGACAAAGCAAGATAAAGAAATGATTGGTGCTTTTCTTCTGTTTCTCAATGCAACTCTTAATTGCACTACAAATTTAAAATATAGATTCCTTCTTGAGTACCTCTTTTCAGGATAAGATTAAGTCATTTCATTCTTGCCCTCCTATTTGTTTACTATATTATCCTTTCACATTGAAATTAATAATGGATAGAAGAGAGTTCTGTGAGAACAGTAGCTTTCAGTAGCAGTAAGCCACTGAAACAGTTCAGCTGTTACAAAAAACTTTTATTCTGTGCTTTATGTCAGCACCTTTAGTGCTGTTACTTTCACTCAGCATCAGATTTTCCTGCTTATTGGGTTTTTTTATATATTAATTTCTGTTTAGTCTTGTTTCCTGATGTGTTACTTTAGAAAAAGTCATGGGATCAATTTTCGTCAAGTGATCATGCTACTTGTTGCTCCAATTTTTCTGTTTATGTACACAATATGTTAGGCAATTTCGATTAATTTACTGTTAATGGTCTAAATTAAAAATAACAATAAGGTGATTTAGGCTTCTATGTCTTCTTTTTAACACAAACTTACAATATGAATTACATATTTTAGGACCAGTGTTCTTTTTAATATTTTTGTAAATGATCTAGATGCTTGAATCAAATGTATGTTCTGTTAAATAAGTTTGCCAACAATGCTAAACTAGGAGAAGGAGACTCCTTTGAGGGTAGAGAGACCTTACATATAGGTCTGGATAGACTAGAGAGCTGGGCAATCACTGACCATATGAAATTTAACAAGAGCAAGTGCCAGATTCTGTCCCTAGGACAGGGTAATTCTGAATATATGTACAACATTGGGGGAGAAGAGACTGGAGAGCAGCCCTGTGGAAAGATCTAGGGGCTTGGGTCAACGGCAAGTTGAATGAGTCAACAGTGTGCCCTGGCAGCCAAAAGGGCCAATTGCATCCCAGGGTACAGTGAGGACAACATAGCTTGGCAAGTTGAGGGAGGTGATTGAAGGACATGGACCTAATGGAGAGGGTCCAGAGGAGGGCCACGAAAATGATCAGGTGGTTGGAACACCTCTGCTATGAAGACAGGCTGAGGGAGCAGGGGGTGTTCAGCCTGGAGAAGAGAAGGCTCTGGGGGGACCTAATGGTAGCCTTCCAGTACCTGAAGGGGGCTATAAGAAGGATGGAGAGAGGCTGTTTCCAAAGACCTGCAGTTGATAGGACAAGAGGCAATGGTTTCAAACTAGAGAAGAGTAGATTTAGATTAGATGTTAGGAACAAGTTCTGCACTGTGAGGGTGGTAGAACACTGCAACAGGTTGCTTAGGAAGGTGGTTGAGGCCCCATCCCCAGAAATATTCAAAGTCAGGCTCAAAAGGAGTCTGGGTAACCTGATCTAGTTGAGGATGTCCCTACTTACTGCAGAGGGGGTTGAACTAGATGACCTTTGGAGGTCCCTTCCAACCCAAACCATTCTATGATTGCCCCACTGTACTGCACTGATGCAGCCCTACTTCAAAGTACTGTGTGACGTTTTGGGTGCCTCAGTGTAGGAAGGGCATCAAAGTATTAGAGTGTGTCCAGAAGAGAGCAATCAAGATGGTGAAAGGTCTCAAAGACAAGACTTATGAGTGGCTGAGTTCACTTCACTTGTTCGGCTTAGAGAAGAGAAGGATGAGGAGTGATCTTATCACAGTCTACAACTTCCTCAAGAGGGTAAGTGGAAAGGGAGGTGCTAATGTCCTCTCTGGTGACCAGTGATAAGACATGAGGAAATCCAATGAGGTTGTGTCAGGGGAAGTTCATATTTAACATTAGGAACAGATTCTTCACTGAGAGGATGGCAAGTCAGTGGAACAGGTTTCCCAAGGAAGTAGTCACAGCACCAAGCCTGTCACAGTTCAGGGAGCATCAGATTCAGTTTTAGGTAGTCCTGCAAGGAGCAGGGAGCTGGATTCAATGATCCTTATGGGTCCCTTCCAACTTGAGATATTCTAGGATTCTATGATATTTTGATAAAATTACCATGCTAATGCAAAGTTAAATGAAACAACTTAACTTCCGCTGTCATAATATGGTAGGATAATGGGGTTTTTTATATTGACAGAGGCATATTCACACTTTTCCTATATGTCAGTTACAAAGCTGCATGAAGGCACCAGCAGTTACCATAGTTCAGCTGATGCACAGTAGCCTGAAGAACAGTCCTAAACCAGAACACTGACAATATACGTGTGACGGTTTGAAACTGTCTTTTTAATTTTTCCTTGCAAAGTTCAGAACAGAGAAAGTGAAGGAATGTAAATAAGTCACTATTGGGTGTAAGAAAGCAAAATAACGATTGTTCTAAACACTTCCATTGGATAGATAGAAATGTTTAAGAACTATTACCCAAAACAAAGTGGGCACTCTGCACATTCTGCGTTCGGCAGTGGGGGCAGTTGCTGGGCTGTCTGGCTGCTGTTTCTTCTTCTCTTCTGGCTGAAGATAACACATACTGACCTTGGCAGCTAAGTTAACTTTCTGCTTTAGCTAACTCTGCTTTCTGTCCAAGGAGGGTCTGGGGGGCAAGCTCCTGGGAGAGGGAGGCCCCTTTGGGAAGGGTCCCCTTGGGGGGAAGCAAAGGGAGCTTGGTTGTGCTTTTCTGTTGATTGTATATATTTGTAAGTGTTGTGAATTTTGTATATTTGTACATATTCATTGCATTTCATTGTAGATTGTAGATTTTGCTTGTAAATACAGCTTTCATTTGCTTCCAGACTGGGCTAGCCTGGTTATTGTTGGTGGAGGGGGAATTTCAGCTCACACTGACACAATACGATTAGAGAAAATCTTGACCACAGTTCTTGTGCCAAACTAAATTAAAATTCACTCAGTGATTTATTAGGAAAATAATAAAATCCATTCCTAAAATAAACAGTTTTCAAAAATGGTGAGTAGCTCATTACCTCAGCTATGTAACTGCCTTCTAAACTAAAAGTTGCAATAACCTTGCAGTCACAGAAAAGATGGGATCATTCGTGAGTGCGCATGAAGTAGGTAAATACAGTTATGTTTACAAGTTCATATAAATAAGGCATACAAGTTGTAGCCTGTGTATGACAATCAACAAGTGTTCCATGCTTTTCAAGGAGAATATTGTTCAAGATAGATTTCAGGGTGAACAATGCAAATGACTTGTGGTGAATCTAGGAAACTACTTTGTATACAGAAAACAGAACAAAGTCTTTGGCTGTTAGTGTGAAAGGGGCTGATGGTGGAGGGAGCTGGCCTTATTGACAGCATGGAGGAGGTGGAATGGAGTGTATCGTGAGACAAAGTGTGTAATATGTAACATGAATCGGGGAAAAAACTATGCAAAGTCTTGTAGCTGTAAACATAGTTGGGTAGAAATGGAAGCTGGTAGAAGGGACAAAATGAAAAGGTTGAGTCAAAGTCCCTAGAACACAATTGTAATAACAAAGCGTGATATAGCCTGTGAAGATAAAATTGGTTTGAAACCAGAATGTAAATGACATGATCAGTTAAAATAAAAGCTGCAGACAAAGTAGAGGGAACGTAACAGAGAACCACTAAGATGGTATAAGTGGCTGGAACATGAAATGTAGAAGAGTGAGGTAGCTGAGTTTGTTTACCCTGGTGAAGAGAAAGCTAAGAGGGCTTAAAACGATGCCTTATTAGCTAATGAGTGTTTATACAGAAGATTAAGAAAAGCTCCTCTGAGGTGGACAACAAAAGCAACAGCTGCTGTTGCAGTAAGGAGAATACTGAGTGGCTTTAAGGGGAAAAAAGCTCACAATGAATCTTCAACCTTGGAGATATTCAGAACTTGACTGGGAAGGCCCTTGGAAATCGGGCATAACTTTGAAGTTGCTCCTACTTTGAGTAGAGCATTGGTCCAGAGGTTCCTCTAAGTCTAAATAGATTATTATTTTGTGGTAACTTTGGTAACTTCTATTTAACATCATTATATGTATTTGTGTAGTGTCATGATCTGGTTATCCTGTACCAGCCCTGGTCAGCCCGGGGGGAGGGGGGGAGGGAGGCATGCTAAGATTCAAATAATTCCTTTGGAGTAAATAAAGGTGAACTGATGCCAAAGGGCTGATGAATTTGGTTTATTAGACTGGACAAGAGCAGAGGGAAAATGGGAAAGGGAAGGGAAAAAGTAGAGAGAGGAAAGGAAGAAAGAGATTCAAGGAGTCACCATTCCCTGGATTCAGTGAGAATTATCATAGGAAAAGTCCAAGTTTTGGCATCAGGCACACACTTGAAAAGGGAGGTACTCTGCAGAAGTGATGGAGTGGTGGATTGAGCGGTGCAGACAATGTGGAGCAGAGTGGTGGCGTGAGCTGTGGGGTGGATGGTACAGAGCACAGGGAGTGGTACAGCGTGACCAGCTGCGTGGGGGGTGCTGAGCAGAGCTGTCAGGCACCCTGCTAACATGTGGATGCCTGGAAGTTGCTATTCCCCCATCACCCATCAAGAATAGCCATGATATTCAAAGTGAGGCTGGACAGGGCTCTGGGCAACCTGATCTAGTTGAGGATGCCCCTGCTGACTGCAGGGAGGGTTGGACTAGATGATTTTTTCCTAAGCATCTTTATAAAGTATGGAAATCCTTTTCCCCTCCCTTTTTAGTTCTTAATCTAAAATAGAACCTTATTTGCATGAGTTTTAGTGGAATTAAGTTGTGAGTCTGTGCTGTTGCAGTTTCAATGACACGGCTATCCATAAACAAGGTGGCACTCCTGTTACAGAGTATAAGAGTGTATTTTATTTGATTTAGCAAACATTTTTAAGGTTGTTTGAGCTAATCCAGATGTCTGACCTGAGGTTTTATCAGTGTAGTTACAGCAGTGACCCAAAATGACTTGAGAAAGTCAGACAGTAGAATCACAGAATGCATCGGGTTGGAAGGGACCCTCAAAGGTCATCTTGTCCCACCCCTCCGAGATTTTGAAGAATTTGCTCCTAAATCTACCCTGCTCCAGTTTCAAACCACCGCCCCTCATCCTATTGCTACATTCCCAATGCTGAGAAATGCAAAGTTCCTTCTTAGACCGTTGTGTGTTATTTTCTATAATGGCTCGATATTTGGAAGAAGTTGCATTTTAAAATACAAGTTATATAGAGAGAGATTATAAATATGAAATGATGTTAGCTGCAATTCTGCTTATTGCAAATTATTAGCACAGAAAAATGGAAAAGACTATTTATGGGAGGTTCATTCATGCAGAAGACTTCATCAACAGAAACCTTAGTTTTGAAATGAACTTCAGGCACTTCATTTGTTTCTATAGATGTATGTACAAGCAGATCATTTTGATGTCACGAGTATTTTGAGTAACCATATAAGCAAACCAATGTGGATTGTTAACACTGTATTAACTGTATTTTATAGTTATGGAAGTAGCAAATCAGAGTTTAGGTTTCTAAATGTTTTTGAATCTTAATGGCTTCTTAGTTAATAGGTATCTCAGAGGCATCCACTAACAGACAGCCACAGATGAAAACTGTGGATTTATTGCAATTAATTTGCTCTCCTTCTGACACAACAAAATTACAAGATTTGGATGTCAGCTGGAATATACTGCTGCACAACCAGTTAAACTATTTGGAGAGATGAACCAAAATGTGTACACACTCACTCAGAAAACAAAAATCTCCTCACAGGTACCCAGGTCATATATATACATGTACACTCACCAAGGGCAGGGTGAGGACTCCTTAGACAAGGTCCCATTCTAAGGGGAGAAGATCTGATTGCCAGGCTGCTTCTGTGTGGAGACAACCCACTCTCTCCATAGCAGGACTCCATTTATACCCTGTGAGTTGTCGTGCTATGGCCAATTCCTTAATTACTTGGAGGGCAGAGTTCTCCAAACAACGAAAGGGCTTCTAGGCTCAGAGGTGCCAGCTAATGTCCAGGGGTCCTCAAACTGATCTTTATCAGCTCCTAGCAAGCCTCAGCCCTTGGTGGTTTGGGGGGGGGGGGGGGGGCGTGGGTGGTTTGTACCTGCCACAACAGAAAATGACAAAAAAATTTAAACCAAAAATCTGTTTTCCATAGTTTGGAAAGCAAAGAGAAAAAATTACTGAGAAAATAAAAGTTTATGAATGTTTGCTTTAGTTTTTATGTCAGGAATAACCTCTCTGATCCTAGAAAGCTGACCTAAGAGTCATCAAGCATCATCACCTTTTCCATAGCTGCTTGTTTGAAATTGCCTTATCTAGATAGGTGAAACTAATCTGTAAGAATTGATTGTTGTGTTAAAATGTAGTTATGCTGACCATCTGAGGAACCTGAAGATATACAAGTCCATGGGACCTGATAAGATGCATCTCAGAGTCCTGAGGGAATTAGCTGATGTAGCTGCCAAACCACTCTCCGTGATATTTGAAAAGTCCTGGAATCCTCACCTCTGTGCCTGGGAAGATCATGGAACAGATCCTCCTAGATGCCATGCTAAGGCACATGGAGGACAGGGAGGTGATTCAAGACAGCCAGCATGGCTTTACTAGGAACAAATCCCACCTGACTAACTTAGTGGCTTTCTATGACAGAGTGACTGCATCAGTGGACAAGGGATGACCTATGGATGTGGTCTATCTTCTACAAGCCCTTTGACACGGTCTCCCACAACATCCTACTCGCCAAGTTGGAGTGACAGGGCTTTGATGGGTGGACTGTTCAGTGGATAAGGAAATGGCTGGCTGGTCACATCCAGAGGGTAGTGCTCAATGTCTCAAAGTCCAGATGGAGAGCAGTGACAAGTGCAGATTTGGATTAGATGTTAGGAACAGGTTCTTTACTGTGAGGGTGGTGGAACACTGGAACAGGTTGCCCAAGGAAGTTGTTGGGGCCCCATCCCTGGAGATATTCAAAGTGAGGCTGAACAGGGCTCTGGGCAACCTGATCTAGTTGAAGGTGCCTCTGCTGACTGCAGGGGGGGGTTGGACTAGATGATCTTCAGAGGTCCCTTCCAACCCAGACCATTCTATCATTCTATGACTGGTTAAGGGATTGGGAGCACAAGTAGTGTTCTCCTCTGTCCCCTCAGCTTTTCTACTTTGAGGGTGATGGAGCACTGAAACACTTTCTCTGCTTCTCTCCCTAGTACAGGGAGATAAGAACAAAATAAGCTGTTCCACATGCAATAGAACTAAGGAGAACTTGTTACATGCAGCTTTGTATCCTACCTTCACACTAACTCAAATATCACCCCCTTTAACCCTCACCACTACATGGATGCTGGTCAATGCTATAAAGTGAAGTTATGACTGATTTTACTCTAAGATGACATGGCAGAGGATGACTAGTTAGGACTTATATAACATTCAGCCAAGATAACGGTCTTAAAACTTAAGATACAACCAATGCTGGCAGAGAAGTTTCAGAATTTCATAGAATCATAGAATCCTAGAATTGTTTTGGTTGGAAGAGACCTTTAAGATCAAGTCCTACCTTCAACCCAACACCACCATGACCATCAAGCCATATCCTTAGTTTCCAAGGCCACATGTTTCTTGAACGGCTCCAAGGCTGGTGACTCCACCACCTCCCTGGGCAGCCTGTTCCAATGCCTGACCACTCTTGCAGGAAAGAAATTGTTCCTAATTTGGTACAACTGTGTTTATTTCTTTCAGAAATCAAGCTGAGGAATCACATAGCACTCACAAGCTTAAGAAACATCAATAGATAGGGAATTACTACAGAAAGTGTCATATGATAGTCAGCAAGTTGAACATCAGCAATTTAACTAAAAGTTAGAGGTGATTTATTAAAACCCTGTTTGAAAAAGTCTCAAGATGAAATGCTGCTGCAATAGCCTACAAAAAGTTAAAATAACATAATCCAAGTCTCATTCAATCTCTATTCATTTGTACCTTCACTGATAAAATGGAATATGGAAAATGTATTGTTTCATTTGAATGTTATGAACTTCAAGAACTTTAAATGTTTCTCTCTCTGGAACTGCCAGACTTTAAAGTTTCTCTTCCAAATCAGTTCCAAATAGAATCCTAGAAATGTTTTGGTTGGAAAACACCTCTTAAGCTCATTGAGTCCAACCATCACTCTAAGACCACATTGGCCATTAAACCATGTCCCAACGTGCCATGTCCACGGGTTTCTTGAATACCTCCAGGGATGGTGACTCCACCACTTTCCTGGGCAGCCTGTTCCAATGTCTGACCACTCTTGCAGCAAAGAAATTCTTCGTAATATCCAACCTAAACCTCCCCTGACACAATTTCAGGACATTTCTTCTTGTCCCGTCACTTCTTCATTGGGAGAAGAGACCAACCCCCAGCTCACTTCAACCTCCTTTCAGGGAGTTGTAGAGAGCAATGAGGTCTTCCCTCAGCCTTCCCTTCTCCCCACTAAACAACCCCAGGTCCCTCAGCCACTCCTCACCAGCCCTGTTCTCCAGGCCCTACACCAGCTTTGTTGCCTTTCTCTGGACCTGCTCCAGCCCCTCAATGCCCTCCTTGGAGCAAGGAGGCCAAAACTGATCCAAATATTCACAGAATCATAGAATCACAGAATGTTAGAGGCTGGAAGGGACCTTGAAAGCTCATCCAGTCCAACCCCCCTTGCCAGAGCAGGATCACCTAGAGCAGATCACACAGCATCCAGGTGGATCTTGAATATCTCCAGAGAGGGAGACTCCACAACCCCCCTGGGCAGCCTGTTCCAGTGTTCTGTCACCCTCACAGGGAAAACATTTTTCCTCATGTTTCCATGGAACTTCTTATGCCTCAACTTCCACCCATTGCCCCTTGTCCTGTCACTGGACAACACTGAGCAGAGCCTGACTCCATCCTCTTGGCACTCACCCTTTACATATTTATAAACATTAATGAGGTCACCCCTCAGGCTCCTCCTCTCCAAACTATACAGACTCAGCTCCTTCTGTCTCTCCTCATAAGGAAGATGTTCCTCTCCTTTAATCATTTTTGTGGCTCTGCACTGGACTCTTTCAAGCAGTTCCCTTAGGTCCTTCTTGAACTGAGGGGCCCAGAACAGGACACAATATTCCAGATGCAGCCTCACAAGGGCAGAGTAGAGGGGAAGGACAACCTCTCTCGACCTACTAACTACACCCCTTCTAATGCACCTCATAATAGCATTGGCCACCTTGGCCACAAG